>NC_028361.1:15759443-15762198 GCF_000741045.1 Vigna radiata var. radiata | reverse complement strand
ACATCAATCAAATCCTACACTAATTCTCACAAACTTTACCCTCAAATCCACTCTCAATTACCCACAAATCTACTCAAAAAACAACAAAAGAATTACCCCTAAATCCACTCAAATCATCTCCCCCAAATCATCTCCCCCAAATCTCTTGAAAAGAACAGAGGCTAAAGGTTAGAAGATGAAGAGTTATTAAATGTTTTACGTAGAAAAAAAAAGTTAAAAGTTTTTTTTTTACATGATTATAATTAGAGTTAAATATGTTAAAAGCTATATTTTGTTTCTTTCATACTTTTTCGTCCTCCAAAATTAGCAATATTAAAAAATAAGGTGAGGTGGCTAACGATAGTGTGTTACGTCATTTTTTTTTTTCTGACACTAGTTAATCTTTCTCTTCTCCCTCCTCTCTCTCCGACTCTACCATAGCCACCTTCAACGCCACCTCGAACACCTCTGGCACCACCATCAACTGCGAAACCCTCATGCGCAACCACCCTCCACCACGCTCACCTTCATGGCCAACATAAAACCCCTTAATCGCGTATCAGTTCATCTCCTCCCACCACCACAAAGACCTAAATCAGAAAATTAAAACCACCCAAACCTTCATCGCAGTCTCTTCCATTATTAAAAATCATAGATTTTGTCTGGGTAAAATTTCAATCTTGATTAGTGTTGACTTGCCTGTGAATGTGTTTAATTTCGTTGAAACGAAGGGCAAAGTTGATTTGTGTGATATTGTGATAGTAGAGTGATAGATACACATCCTCATACACCAGTGCATTAGAGTGAAACACTATCTTGGGTGAGGATTTGTTCTACATCATTCAGTAAAGCATTCTGCCATGACTGTTGATATCTTATGAATTGTGGCATCTGATTGATTGAATGTAGTGTAAACACCACAATGGAAGGCTAACCTGTTACATATTTCTAGTCGTTTCAAGTTAAGCAAGTGTTGTGGATTCTATTGTGTCTGTGAAAATATTTTTTGTGTGAAAGCCAAATACCTTTTGCTTAGCAAGGTTCTAATTTTGGGGGAGTTGATAATGATATATTTTACCATGATTTCAATATTGAATTAAGAGAAAATGTCAACTCTTTCTTAGCTTTGTACCTTCTTTATGCCTCATTTTGTCAAGTTTCTAAGTAACTACATCTTGAGTGGAATTGATTTAAATTTCATCACTAATCCCTACTTTTTGGTTGTTAGATCATGTACATGGAGCTTGTTGGCCAAATTGAAGAATGGAAGAACCACAAAGTTTGAATGAATGTAAAAGAGGAAATATTGAGTAAAGATAAATGTTGTAGCTGGGGTGCAGCTGAGCATCCTGCTGCTTTCATTTCAAGCTAGATTGTGGCGCATAGGCACCCCAGAAGGGGTTGGGCACCCTTTGCTTTGCATTTTCTGTTTAATCTTGGCACCCGGGCACCCCAAAAGAGGGGGCTGGGCGAGACTTTTGCTGACATGGCACCCTAGACCTATTTAAGGCTCTCATGCAACGAGGGTGCGATCTTCTTGGCGGCTGATGAAAACACACTTTTGGACCTGTGGGAGCTGATTTTGAGTAGTGGGAACTCTCGTTTCTTCTTCCTTGGGTCTTCACCTCTTCCATTTTCTTCCATTGTAAGCTCAAATGGAGAGCTAAGTTCATTTTTGTTGGGGAATGACGTAAACTATGAAACTCACTTGTAAATGCACTTGTTTTGAATGAATATAAGCTTCTTTCATTATTTGCTAGTGTTTATTTCCTTTGCTTAAAGCTTGTTGTGACTTGATCAACCATAGCATGATTCTACGGTTTGCTTAATGTTGGGAAATGTTGTGTAAACCTTGAACTGGATTAAACACCTAAAGGAAATAATGTCTAGGTATAGAGCTTGGACCTTTAGTTGTCTTAAACCTTTAGTCTTAATGCAGATGAACTTGTTAGGTTGCCAAGGGATTGGGATTTAATCAGTAAATCTAGGCTCTCTCACAAAGGGATTGGGTTTGAGTAACTTAGTAGGTTGACAAGAGCATGTAAATGAATAAGAAGTTATGTGCATTTGCATGAGAGTGTAATAGGTGAAATCATTCTCCAACATCTCCATTCCATATCATTTTCAACCATTTCATTTCTAAGTGTTTTAACTCCAAGAAATTCATCCATTATGTTTATTTCCATTACACTAATTCACATTAAAGGGAATCATTCTTTAGTCTAAATTAGTTAGATAATTATACGATAGTAAAGTGTTATTCGAGTCTCTTGGGAAACGATATCCGATCTTACCGGTTTTACTACTTGAACGATTTGGTACACTTGCCAAAGAGTTAACAAGTTTTTTCAAAAACTTGATGGTGTTTCGGCAAGCGTACCGAATCCTTTCAAGTAATAAACCATGGTAAGACCATGTATTGTTTTCCCAAGAGACTCGTAATACTAGAGAACTGTGCGATTAACAACTCATTTAGACTCAAGAACGTAACATCCATTTACAAGCATGTGCAAGAAGATAAATTCACAAATAATTACAAGGTTGGACTTTGGTGTTTGAAGACACTTGAAAAAAATAGACTAGAAATGGTATGAAATGACAATGTTAAAGTTAGTTTTCACCAATTCACTCTTGTGTATACCCAATTTCATCTCCCCTTCATCAATTTACTAAAGTTAATCCACTAAAACACTCTAGCCCTAATCCCTTAGGTGAAAGAGCCTAGGTTTTCCTATCAAACTCCAATCCCTTGGAAAATCTAACAAGCAAAACCTGC
>NC_028361.1:15728590-15759143 GCF_000741045.1 Vigna radiata var. radiata | reverse complement strand
ATATATATATATATATATATATATATATATATATTCAAATCATTCAACAAATACACAAGAGTTCATAGGCTACAACTAACCCCAACAAGATGGGTTTGGCTCTCCATGGAAAATGGAGAGCCTCCAAGCTTACAACAATTGAAGATGGAAGAAGAAGGAGACCCAAGGAGGGAGAATGAGATGTTCCCACATGCTCCACGCAGCCTCCAAGAGCTCCAGACAGTGAAGTTGCGCCTCCAAACCACCAAAGACCCATTTCCCTTCGCGTTTTAGGTCTAAATAGACCAAATTTTCCACATCAGCATCGCCACCGCTCAGCTGCACCTCAACGGTAGCCTTCCAGAGAGCAGGGCGCTCAGCTGCATCCCAATTGCGCCCTAGTGACAACCTTCCAAAGAGTAGGGCGCTCAACTACACCCCAGCGACAGCCTTCCAGAGAGCAGAGCGCTCAGCTACACCCTAGCTGCACCTCAGCCACAACATTCCAAAGACAGATATAGCCCAACGACAGCATTCTAAAACTCTCATTTTTTTCATCGTTTTGCTTGTTTTTGTGGCTGATTAAGCTCTATACTTTGGTGGAGGTTCTTCCAAGCATTGTATTAGCTACAAAATAAGGGGATTAGTGATGAGATTACATCAATGTAGCCTAAAACACACTTAATAAGAAAACAAGACAAAAGAAGAAGGTTAAACAAGTTACAAGCCAGAAAGGAGTTAATTTTGCTACTAAAATGATGCTTAAATAATGGTAAGAATTAGCATTATCAATTGGGGAACAGTTTGCTCTGGGTTTGTTTTTGTGTGACCACCCATTTCCTTGTTTTGAAATTTGCCATGGAAGTTTGATTTTTTTTTTCTAATTGGTGTTCTAGGCAACGCCATCATCTCCCACAGGGAGTTTCTTCAAGATGTCAACTCTTCCTCCCTATTCTGCTCCTCTGAATCAGGTACCTTTCTTGTTAATTATTAACAAGAATGCAATTGGGGTTGCGTGGGGCTAGCATGTAAACAATTTATTAAATTATTGATGTTTGTTTCTGTCACGGGCATGAAAATAAGTTTTATTAAAATGTTGATGCTTGTTGTTTGCAGGTTTGCGATTCTTGTACCAGTTGGGTTAATGATGGAAGAGATCACGATGAAGGTTTGGGTGGTTTAAGTTTTTTGATTCGAGTCTCTATGGTGGTGGGAGGAGATGAACTAATACACGATTTGGGGGTTTTCTGGACAATGAAGATGGAGGTTTTACTTTGGTCATGAAGGTGAGCGTGGTGGAGGGTGGTTGCGCATGAGAGTTTCGTGGTTAGTGGTGGCACCGGAGGTGTTCGAGGTGGTGCCAGAGGTGGTTGTGGTAGAGTCGGAGGGAGAGGGAGGGAGAGGAGCTAGGGAAGATTAACGAGTGTCAGAAAAAAAAAATGACATGTCACACCACTATTAAGCACCTCAGCTTATTTTTAACGTTGTTAGTTTTGGAGGACGAAAAATGATGGTTTCCAATCAAAATGTAGCTTAGTTTGAAAGAGGGACTAAAAACTAATTCGCTTGATAGTTTAGGGACTAAAAACATATTTAACCCTTATAACTAACACTAAAATTTAACTTATAAATACTCTTTTAAGTTTTAAACAAATGTCAAAACGGGTAACCTAGCTCGACCCGGTCCGACTCATCATGGGTTGGTCACTTAGTGAGCTAACCCAACCCGACTTACTTATTAGCAAGCTAAAAAAATTCAAACCCGGCCCGACCTACCACAGGTTGGTGGATTAAACGGGTTGACTCACTATCTCACTCAATTATAAGTTTTTTTTAAATAAAAGAAAATTATATTTTTTTTAAATTTAAATTTAAATAAATTTCACTTTAAAATGATGTTAAACTCTAAAAAAATTCAAAATAATAAAAAAAAATCATACAATCCAAGTGTAATCCAGAAACAAGCATAAAAGGCGAACAAATAAGTTTTTAATATTGATAATTTTTTATCACTTGTCTATTTATAATATTAGAGTCTTGAGTAGATAAATCTATAATATTTTTCTCTCTTGAAACATCGTTTTTTATCCCCATCTACAATATAATAAAAAAATGCTAACTAATAATATTAAAACATAAAATAATAAATAATTAAATTAAATTAGATGAATTGGCGAGTCAACTCAGCTCACCACAGGTTGAATCCGGATGAGCCGGGTTCTAAGCAAGTCGGTTGAAAATTAACCTGTATAAAAAATTACATTTTTTTCAAACCTAACCCAATTCAAACTCTTGATGGAACGAATTGACTCACATATTAAACCTATTTTCAGAACACTAACTTTATCAATTAATTTTAGTATATATGTATTTAAATTTATTATAAATTAAATGAAAATAATAATAATATTATTATTTTCAAGTTGTAAAAACAAACATTTACATAATTTTTTTATGATTTTTAAACCCGTGGAAAGTCTCATAAGCAAATAAAACCGACCTCATTAAAAGCTACTCCAGTTCCCAACAAAAGACTAAAAAACAATCAAAAGTTGATTAAGGTGGCGCACATTAACCAATCTTCCATCACATTCACTCAAAAATTTTCCTTTTCCCATTTCATTTTCAACACGCTAAAGCAATATTAATTAATCTTCTTCGCTATTTGTTTTATCTTCAACCTTCTTAGTCTTTTATCATCTTTATTTTATTCTACCTTCTCAATCAACAATGCCCTAGAACTTTCTTTTCAAATTTTGTTACTTAGTCTCTAATCATATCCACTAATCACCTCCAAACAAGTTAGAACTCAACATGATTAACCTTTTCATCGTGACCAAAGAATATACAATATCATTACTCTATTTTTTTAATAATTAAAATATGCTATACCAATAAACATAAAATTTTACTTTTTTTTAAATTAATTCAAAATATTTATTATTTTTTATCAAAACTAAATTATGCTAATATTAATTTTAAAACATTTATTAATCGGTTTTTGTATACTATCACATATATATTTATTGTTTTACCACAAGTTCATTTAGAAAATGTCAAAAATAATAAAAATTTAATATTCTCAATCAGTTATTAATTTGTATAGAAAGTTTTTTATATATTGTTACTATAATCTAATAAACATATTATTAAAAAACAATCTAATAATTTTTTTTAAGTTTATCCGTTATGAAATTCTTACGTCTCATAACTAATCTTCTCTAATTTTATAATTATTCTTTATCATTTTATTATTAATTATATTATTATTATATCGACAAGTCGTTCATTAATTTTATAAATACAACTATAATTTTATTTTAAATATTCACTTCATAAATATTTATACTCATTTTATTTACAGATCTTAACTTCTTATCTTTTCTAGAAATTTCAATGAAATCAATCCCTGTCAACTAGTCAATTAGAAAGATGGAAACTAGAAAGCAATTTCCTGAAAGATTGAACCCAATGTTCACTCTAGCAATAGCTGGTCCAGAATCTATTAATGTGATGAACAACATGAAGGTCAATGGAAGAAGATGAATGCTAATAACTGTTGCCTTTCAACCCATTTTCTCATGCGTGTGGCTCAATTTGGTGTGCCAAGTGGACAATACAATTCTTTAATTAATTCCAGAAACTGAAACTTGTGAATTAAGAATAGGTTTTAAATATAGTTTTTTTAATAATAAAATACAAGTGTTTTAATTTTAGTTTTTTCTTGTCCCTTTGAATTTTTGTTATTTTTGTGTAGTTAAACATACTAATCCTAATGTCATGATCAGTTGAAAACTAAATAAATTATGACCACGATGCGAATTGGGTCACATTAGTAACCTATCAAAATGTTTATATATTTACAAATAGTACAATCGAAATATAGCATATACATATATTAATAAATGCTATATTTATCAAAATTAAAAATAATTTTTTTATAAAAATTAGAAAAAGTAATATATTTACAATGATACAAGATAGATTTCTTTTTATCAACCATATTGTATTTGTTTAGACAGGGTGTTTTTTTAGGAGTAACATTATGAGTTTTAATGTGACATATCTCAAAAATTATATGCTGAATATAATATACGAGGATATAGCATTATAATATGGTAAAGCAGTTTAAGGAAGTATCTAAAGTCATAATATTTACAATCATCCAAAGGGGTAATAAAATTAAAACTTTAAGTACATCAGAGGTATCTCGAAATAATAGAAAAGATCTAAGAGTAATCCTATAAACTAGGAGTTGTGTCTTCTTCAGTCTCCAATGTTTGCTCCAGGGCGCATCATCAACTTCTGCTCACATCCAAAGGATTGGATGATCATCGCAAGGAAGAAGGCAAACACATCCAACACATACAAATGCAAGGGTAAGCTAGGTTGAAAAGCATGCAAGATAAGTCCAAATTCTAACTAACATATACTTAACAGTATGCACACAAGCATGCAAATAAACATTCTATCAGATTATACATTAAATGGAATTAACTATCATGTTATACAATCACACACACAGCATGCAAAGACCATAACACAATGCAAACTAAGACCAAACGCATTTTGTTGATACCAATGACCGACCACGTGATTTGACCATCCGGACTAGTATGAAATGTCAAGTTCCAGGGGTTTGTGCACTTGTGGTGGCCTCTACTGCTTTGCAAAGCCATTGCCATGGATTTCACCCTTACCACACACACAAGTGTAAGTCCGTTATCACTCACCTTGGGCCATACTAGAAGCACCCAAGACTAAGACCTCCTACTATTCTAACCACATGACTTATCACTCTCTACTTGAGGATGGATGGTCATTAGAATGTCAGATAAACCCCATAAAGACACTCCGGTCATTCATACGGTCAATTACAACAAACTACAGGGCACCACCATGTAACCTCCATTGAGGATCATTGAATTACGTCCATCAATCATACTTTTAAATTTGAAACACAACTCATGATTTTCAACGTTCATACACTTGTACATAATTATACATTTTCATTTGAATCTATACAAGATCATATATAATTCATACATACTCAGACATTACATACTTTCGCAGAAACATCACTTATTAACACAAATTTCTTTATAACCTTTAATTATCAATACTTAAGTAATTCAAATAGCTTGGAGACCTAAAGAACGTCCAAAACGGATGTCCGGAACTCCCAAAACGTCAAAAACATCAAAAACACTCAATCTGTTGCAGAAAATTCGCTCAGCGCACCCTTCCTGGTGCGCTGTGCGAATTAAGCAGCTAGGGAGGCCCAGAAAATTTCGCTCAGCACACCTTCTTGGCGCGCTGTGCGAATCTGAAGGTTCTGCAGCACGAATTCTACATAATTTTGAAGTTTATGTCCCTCCAACCCATTTCCAAGTTCGTTCTAGGTCACTAGGTGAATTTCCAACATCCCTAATTCCATCTACATGATGAATTATACTTGTATAATCAATTATGAATGTTCCTAACCTTAGTCTTTAGTGATTATACCTAAATTCAGGTTCAAAAACATAAGTTTTACTAACTTAAAGCTCAATTTCAAATTCTACCATTTAGTACTGTTTTCTGACCGTTTAAACATATCTAATAAGTCATATATACTCTGCCTAGAACACCCAAATTGACCAATTCAGTTCCAAACCCTTAATTCCCAATTTGACCACCCCACTTTCCCCTCTTATGACCTAAAACCAATGTTAACTAAGTGAAATCAACAACTGTTCTCCTAAATCACATACCAGACAACCAACATCTTCACCAATACCTCAAATAACAGATCACTGTAACATTCATCATCTCACAAATAGTTCATAAATCAAGCTCAACAGAACATATATAATTTTTCCTTTAAAACCCCCAATCTTATACAAACAATCACACCAGTACATGATCAATGTTCCAAACATACAAGTTATACATTCAATTCATGCTCAGTTCAATACACACAAGAATGAAGAGTCTAGCTTACCTTACCTCTATCGCCAACAGTTAAGCCTCAGGTCGAAGCACAATGTTTTGTTTTTAGGGGAAAAACTTAAAGGTATCTATATTTCACAAATTGATGATATAAAATGAGCTTTTGAGTCAAAATGAGACTGAACTTGGAAAGGAAGTACAATGGGTTGCATGCAGCAGGCTTAGCTACATGTTCCCAACCCAGCATTGCACAAGGAATAGAGAAAGACTTACCGGTGAGGAAATTGAGAGATTAATCAGATGAAAACTAAGCCCTTTACTCCGTGCTGACTAGAGTACTGCCTAATCAAGACTCTAGTGGCTCAATGGAAGAATAATCTAGAAAGAAGAGCAATGGTTTGGAAAGAGCAAGGTTAGAGAGAGGAAGTTGGTTTGGAAGAAAATGGAATAGCACGCTTCAGAAACTATAATAGAGTTGTTGTTCTGGTCTTAATTTTCTAAAACAAAATTTTATTAATTTACTATTATTAAAATCTTAAACTTTAAATTTAGGTTATTACATTTAATCAATCAACTAATTACATATTTGAACCAAAATTGGATTGAAAAAATAAATACAACTCACTTAACTTGCTATATATTTTTTTACGTGAATCCTTTACATTATGGTAATGCTTTTATTTATTTGAATACAAACTGCATACTAAGTTATATAAACCACCTTTAATTACTGATATAATTAAAATGTATGAGAATTCTTCCATTTATTTATCCATATTTATTTTTTATTTTTATCATTAAATAAAATTTATTTCAAATTAAAATGATTTTTTATTAAATTATGTTCTAATTGATTGTTTCTTTAATTTTTTTTCAATTTTACTATATTTTAAACCTAATTATTTTTAATTAAAAGATTATCTATAAAATATATAAAAATTATTTGTAATAAAATTATAAAATTATTTATATTTAGTTTTATAATTATAATAATATAACTTTTAATTTTATTATCATAAAGAAAAGAAAAGTGAATACGGGTATATGTAATAAATATGTTTTCGCTAATAAGTAAGAAGAAGAGAAAAAATTCTTTTAACAACTCTTTTTTTACAATTTTTTGACAATGTATATGTGGTAATTTGTGATTGGTCCGTTTCAAATATTTTTTTTTAAATAAATTCAAACATACCAATAAAATTGTGACACGTGTTCTGTTGTTAAAAAGTTGTTAAAAAATATTGTTAAAATATCATGATCTAAGAAAAGATACCTTAAATGTTTTTTTTTTTTTTTTTATATTTTGTATTGTTTGAGTTACTTCTTTTAACCATAGTCTTAAAAGCTTTATCAAATTGTTCATAAAATAGTTTTAAAACTCTTTAAATATTCACATTAAGGTCTAATATACACAAATTTTCCAAAAAATTTCTATTCAAACCCCTATTTCTAAATCCATTGATATATTTCCCTTGTGTCACAAATAACTTCTTCAAAGTTAGGATAATAATAATATTAATTTTTATTTATTTTTTATGATGGTTAAATCCAAATAAACATAAATACAGGTGAAATAATAAATGGAATTTTTTATGTCAATTTTTTTCATCTATATCATATAATAGCAAAAACATAAAGACTTGTATATGGAACTAGATTTATATATTAATTATAGTATTAGCAGAAATTCGATTTTAGTCATAATCTTAGTATCAAATATAGTTTTGCATAACTTTTTAAAAATATTTTGTTCGCTGTATCTATTTGTATTCGTGTACCCACTGAAAAAATAATAATCATATACTAGTATAAAATTCCTCGTAGACTAATTATTATACAAAATTAAATATACAAAACTATGGAATCCTACATATATATATATATATATACACACATGACATATACTATAATTAAGGAAACACAACTTCTGCAACTTAAAATTAAACATTGCCTATAATGTGAGTTGAACTAGATAGTGTTATAAAAACAATAAATGTGCCTATTTGTTTAACCAACACAGAATTCAAGATGACGTGAATTACATTTAATGATAAAAAGTATTGAGCACCTAAATAGAACAAATATGATGAAAAAGTATCAAAAGGTTTGAATAAACATAATAGCTGATTTTGAGGTTTGATTTCAGCAAGTAAAATACTATTTTGGATAAATTTTGGTGATTCTAGACACACTTTTTTGTTGCACCATATAAATTGTCTAACGTAGTAATTGAGAAATATCGTCATGACATTCATTTGATAAAATTCTAAATCATAATACGTAGGAAGAGTCATAATTTTTCTAAAAAAGTATTTTGATGACATCCATTTTTACAATTAAATATAATATTAACAATTATTATTTTATATTACTTTAATAACTAGGGGTATTTTGGTAATATTTAATTTTTACCAATTAAATAAATTTTTTAAATCTGTCAATCAAATCTTACACTAATTCTCACAAACTTTACTTTCAAATTCGCTTTCACTTACCTCCAAATCCACTAAAAAAACAAAATTTATCCTCAAATCCCCTCAAATTCATGCAATTACTCTCCTTCAAATCATTTCCTAAAAACTCCCTCAAGTGAACAAGACCTTAATGTTGAAGTGCCACATAAACTAAAGATAATGTTAGTTTAAAGTATATAAGTTGGTGCAAACCTCACTTTACAAGTCGATTTTGTGAAGTTGAATTATACTTAAAGTCTACCTCTTAACACGGTATTAGAACCAATCTTAATGAGATTTTCGTTTAGATATATTTATTCAACTCGCTATTGAACTATATAAGTGAATGCAATTTTCACTTTCTAAACTGATTTTATGATTTTATGGAAATAAATTAGATTTATAATTTATTTGAGTTAGATTTAAAGTTTATTTATTAATATTAATGTTTGAAAAAAACAAATATAAAATATTGATTTAAAAAGTGAACTAATAACATAACCAAAAAGAAAAAAAGAAAAACAATGAAAAAAAAGAGTACTTGTGACAAAAGGAAAGAATAACAAAGTAAATAGTGAAAAAAGTGATTACATGTGGTATTATGGGGGCAACATGCAAGGGTTAATGATTGATGATTTT
The DNA here is from genome assembly GCF_000741045.1 of Vigna radiata var. radiata. Lineage (NCBI taxonomy): Eukaryota > Viridiplantae > Streptophyta > Magnoliopsida > Fabales > Fabaceae > Vigna > Vigna radiata. The sequence continues at coordinate 15,750,141 of NC_028361.1, read as the reverse complement.
GTTTGATGAAAATTTAATACCAGGAGAGGAGAGAATGAAAGAACAATCTATTTGATAATATGATATATCAATTTTGTTTTATAATATTTACAAATTCATTAAAGATAAAAAAATTTGTGTCAAAAATTAATTACTACCATTAAAATATTATTTATTTTAAAGTTTGACTAGTGTTCCTTTTTAAATGCACATTTAAGAAAAAAAATAAAACCTATATATAAATTATTCTTAATATGAGAATTATGTATAAGAATCACTTCTTTTATATAACATTTTCTTATTTTAAAATAAACATATAATATAAGTATTAACTCATTAAAAATATTAATTTTTTAAAGTGTTATAAGATGGCGTTTATCTAAAAATTTTCCATATATATATAAACCGTTATAATTTATTTGTTCCTCTGTTTCTCACATTTACAATCCATATATATCTACAGTCTCGTTTTCAGCTTCATCACTCATCGATCAACACGCTATGGAGTTATTCACCAAAACCAACGTGGTGAGGCTGCGGAGCCACCTCGACAAGTATCTCGTGGCCGACGCAGACGGCAGCCAGGTCCGCCAGAGCCGCAAGGCCTCCGGCCGGGGAGCGCGGTGGACAGTAGAGGAGATCACGGACGGAGGAAGCAAAAAGGTACGCCTCAGGAGCTACCACGGAAGGTACTTAACGGCGACGGAGGCACCGTTTCTGTTTGGGATGACAGGAAAAAAGGTGCTACAGAGGGATTTTGAGCCCGGCGCGGACTTCAAGCACGACTGGGAAGTGACACGCGACGGGTTCCAGGTGAAGTTGATGTGCTGGAGTGGGAAGTTCCTGCGCGCGAACGGAGGGACGCCGCCATGGCGGAGCAGCGTGACGGTGGACGAGCCGCACAGTTCGGCGACGAAGGATTGGGTTCTGTGGGACGTGGAGACCGTGGAGGCGGTGGAGGAGTTGGTGGATGATTTGTGCGACAGCACGGTTTCGTCTGTCGCTTCCGATGATTTCTCCGTCGATTCGGAACCAGCGTCGCCGATGTCCGTTTTTGCCCTCAAGTCGCCGCCGGCGAGGCGGAACTCGAACCTGATGCTGCAGGTGCGTTTTTCTCGTTCATGGACTATTCCTTTAGCGATTTTTGCGTGAATATTTTGTCCGTTGAATTTTTCGTTGAGAGGAAATGTGGTTTTTCAAATGATTCTAAATAACAATATTGGCTAAATTAATAATGAGAAACGCGTTAATTTAGTTAACATAGAAAACTAGTTCTCGGACCTCTGTTTTTTTTTTTTTTTTTTTTTTTAAATAAATAAATAAAAAGTACAATGATTTATAGGGATAAATAAAACATAAAATGGGTATACTAAAATATCTGAACTTTTTAGTCTACTCTTCAACCATTAAAAAATAACCAACAATATATAGACAGTGATATTTGGGTTCTTTATATTCTTAAATTATAGACGAGGAGATTTTGTTCTTCATTTCAATTATAAAAGTAATAAAAGAAATATAAGTAGTGAATACTTTTTTTTAAAAGATAAAATTTATTTCATTAACCATTACACTTCAACACCTTAAAAGGGGAAAAAATACTTCAGAATTTCAGGGAAATTTCTATGTTGTAGATTATAAAAGACTAAAGTTTAACTGAATGACTATCTTATTTTTTTGAAACAAGCGTTCACACCGTGTTTGGTCTTTCCCTTGACCAGGTTGAGTTGAAGCGCTTCAAAACAGAAATAACTAAGAAATATGTTGTAACTGTCAATATTTTGGACTAACGTGATTCATTGCCACTCTTCTTCTTAAAATATACCCAAAAATGCTTTTTCTTTTTGAGTTTAAATGTAATAATTAATAATTTTAAAAATTTTCAGTATTATTTAATAATTCTGAATATACTATCAAGTAATTATTACAAAAAGTGAATACTTAATATACAAATAAATTCGTGATTGAGTAATATGTAATATTAAAATTGTGTTAATATATTTAACTTATTTTTTTTTCCAGTAAGTTAACTTTGCAAATAGTGTGGTATTATGTGTTTTATACAAACGCTATAATCATTTGATAAAACATAATTATGCACGCATGAACTCGACATAAATTTTAGATTAACTGGATTTTTATTAGTTTTAAAACTTTTTCATAATTTTATTTATTTATTATATATATTTTTTTAATTTTTTATCATTACCATTAATTATTTTATTTCCAGTAATTAATATTTTTATTATTTAAATTTTATTTATTAATAAACTAATTATTATTTGGCATAAAATGAATGTTTGATAGATCAGTATATTGAAGATATAAATTACTTGAATTTGTATCTAATAAATCATTATAAGAATACAAATTAAATAAACATGTAAATGCAAAATAAGTATAATAATTTTTATGTATGGCTAATATAAAAGATTCACAAAATTAATCATTATAAATCATTCCAATACACAAATTTTGTATTACAATTTATACTAGATAATTGGATAATGTTTTTACTAACAATATGTTTGAAGTATATTGAATCAATAAAGCATCAAAAGCATATTTTAAACCAAACATTTCAACTTGATCTCTAATAAGTTTGAAGATGGACTAAGTTAAATTTTATAAGGTTGATACCAGTCCTGAAGAAGTTGAAATATTTAAGACTTGACTTATTTAATATAACCTGTTTTTATGTCTTAACTTTTTTGAAAGTTTAGTTTAATTCTAAAGTTTTCCTAAGTCTGCTTGGTAGGAATTAATATCTCTTAAATGGATTAAAACTGTCTCTCAAGAATTTAATGAACATTATCTTGTTATAGATTAGTACGTCTTTATACAAAGTAATAATATATCGTGTCAAAAGAATACAATCCAAAATTATTATTATTATCATCACTGGTCATTATTGTTATTTAGGTAAATAAATTGTCTTATTTGAATAGTCCGAAGTCCTGTCCTTTTTTTAATTAAATAAATTTTTGAAAAAGTCTTAACTCATTTAATGAATAGTTTGACACCTCATCTCTGCTAGCGTGAGTGAAGCTATATCTCTTCCTCTGAGTTTTCTTTCCCATTCCGTGATATACTAATGGACACATAGTTAGGTGTTTGGCTAATTTAGGTCTATGCATGAAAAGGGTTTGTTAACATAAGTAAAACACTCAATTGGGTGTTTTAGGTCTATATAAGAAGGGTTTTTGCTAACGTACTCCTAGAAAAACTCGATTATTTGGTTCATTTCCAGTTTCCATTAAAATACGTGTGGCCACAATTAGCTTTCAGGATGGATGTTAATTTGTTTTTCAAGTATGTCCAACTAAAATTTTGGACGTTCACACGCAGGGGAGGGTCTTATAGTCTCATCCCTGTATTACCATATCAGAGTCCTCCACTACCAATTGATTGCCACTTGGTTGAATTTGAGGTGCTAGGTGTTGCTTCATCCCTTCACCAACTCTTCTCCACCAACGAAAATGTAGTCACACAATTAACACATTAACAAATGCGTTCACATTCCAAAGTCCAAACAGTAAACGCACTACTTACTAACAATTGGTAAAGGAATGAGTCCACATGCGTAGAAAGAGCTTTTTGTTATTTCAATTTGACATTATTTTTCTCTTCATATACTTTAACCTTTTCTTTTTGTCTGTCTTTTCTTCGATCTAATTTGTAGTGTACATTTAACGTTTTTCTACGTTTGTTAAAATGAATCTTACCATATGGCAAAGTTGTTGTCTCAATATGTTTCTTTCCATAAGTGTGGGAGAAAATTACAATTACCTCAGCCAATAGTCTTCTTCCTGTCCCTCTCTTTGTGGTTATTAAAAGATCAAAAGTATATACTCCTGATCTTATGATATAACAAAAATCAAATCTCAACTTGAAGATGATGATATAACATTTAACTGAAGTTGTCTATACCTTACTTATTCTCATTATGACCCATGTTTACGTCAGGATATATGGATATAGCATTTATGAGAAAGACAGAGAGCGTTTTTTATCTAATTTAATCTTGAGGATTCGCATATTCATTCGCAGGGGAGTGGGGTTGGGTTTTCAGTAGTAATTGGGACTAGAAAGTGGAGAATACACAAAGTTAACAACAATTTATTTATCTCTACGACCAATCAATTCAATATAACATTGTCTATTTGTCTAGGACTCCCTGTGTAGACGTTAGTTTCACACTTTTGAGTGGCTTTTGTCTCCATCCCACGTATTGTTTCTTTTCCTTCTTGTAGTGGTCTCTCTTAAGTTGCTTTATGCTTTTGTTATTTGATATTTTATTATATTTTTTTGGATTGAGGCTTTCGTAGCGTGGCTTCCGGTGGGAGATCATTTTGATTCTCTATTTTTAATTTTTTTGTATGAAAGACGCCAAACCCCACACTATAAAGTTCCATACATATCCAACAATGAGTCACCGATAGTGACTGAGTTTAATTAGGTCGAGTCAGCACTTCAACCTATCTGGCACAGCATATTCAATCCAATACACAAGGTCAGCACTGTGAATCATTCTGTTTAAGTGGGCCGAGTCATAATTGCAATGGTAAAAAATTACTTGGGTTCGGCTGCGCCAAGATGGGGTGCAACGGCCTATAACTTTTAACCAAAATCTAATTGGGTTGATGTTCAGATTAAAGCATGTGCTTCATTGGTCATTATAAAAATAATAATTCTAAATCCACTTAAAAAACATTTTTTAACGCTAAAAACCGCTATCATAGCAATTGTAACATCAACTAAATTACACAAATAAATTTTTATCGTTACCTACTTCTTTCTATATTTTTCATGGAAATAAGCATTGGCATGTTAACACGGTGGTGTGTTACAAAGCAAGAGTGAGGGTATGTTCGAAATTAGTTGGAATATTTCCCACTTTGAAAAAGTTTGTGGTATACTTAATTTGTGTATGTCATAAGATAAGATGATAATTTGAGTAGGTATTACTTGAATTTTAAAGTCGGCTGAAGTGATCTCAATAATTGCGAGGTCTGATTTCCAGGCTAAGAAACTAAACTGGATTAAGCATTTTGGGATGCTGAGATGACGTGATAATTTCTACGAAAAGTCATACTCGAATGACCAATAATTTGTGGTGAGATGCAGAACACGGAACGGAAACTGAAACCGAAACAGATGAATCGGATTGGGCCAAACGCGTTGTCCCCGAAAAGTCGCCACTGCTGACTCCCTCTTTCCCTTTTTTCATCCTGGACAGTTGAAAGTTCAAACAACCAGTCACGCACACTAACTCTTACCCACAACCATTGCAATAATAAAATAATAATAATAGTAAAACTTTCATAACCGGATAAATACCCATCTCCTTTCATTTCTCCCAGTCACTTAATACTCATCTTCTCATCGTATAATTACATTGCATACTACTCATGCAGGCAATAACTTCCAACAAGTTCAGAAATGGCATGGACTTCTTCCACCGCGCCAAGGCGGTCCGCCTCCGCAGCCACCACGACAAGTACTTGCTGGCGGAGGACGACGAGGAGTCCGTCACCCAAGGCCGCAACGGCTCCTCCAAGAGCGCACGCTGGCTCGTCGAATACGTCCCGGAATACGACAACATAATTCGCCTGAAAAGCTGTTACGGAAAGTACCTCACAGCCTCCAACATCAACTTCCTCCTGGGCATGACGGGCCACAAGGTCCTCCAGACCCTCCCTCAGAGGTTGGACTCCTCCGTCGAGTGGGAGCCCATCAAGGACGGAGGCCGCGTCAGGCTCAAGACTCGCTACGGCAACTTCCTCCGCGCCAATGGGGGCGTGCCGCCCTGGAGAAACTCCGTCACGCACGATATTCCTCACAGAACCGCCACCCAGGACTGGATCCTCTGGGACGTGGATGTCGTCGAGATTTATGTCAACTCTCCGGCGAATAGCAGTAAACCCTCTGCTCCCCCGTTGCCAGGTTCTGACCCTGTTCCAGTCCTGGCCAGCGCGCCGGTTCCTCCACCATCATCATTGTCTGCCAGCATTACAAGGCAACAGGTATTATGAGATTCTTGGTAAAGTTATGTTTTTGTCTTTATGAACAAAATTCACATTCACGTGCTTTTGCGCCATAGAAGTTTTACCATAGCAATATGGACAAGGACAAAGTTTTACTCGCAATTGCAGTTTCCTCACACAATCCTTGACATGGAAGGAAATTTCCATGTCCTTCCATGTCAAGGTTTGAAGTTGTGATCGTAGTTGCTGGTTGACCATGGTTCTTGACATTGCAAGAATTGGAGATGCATGTATCCGATGTGGTTACCATTGTAGTCGTGGTTACTTATAACCTATCATTTTGTATGTTGTGACTGAAATAACAGTGACTAATTCTTTGAAACCTTGATTTGAGTGATAACAATTTTGATTCAACCGCTGAAAGGTACTAATTAATATATCTGTGGAATCAAATTGTTTATGAGTTTGGAAGTTCTATAGGTAAATTTTTTTTTTCTGTTATGAATCAATGGCAAGATAAATTACTTTGTTTCAAAAGAAATTGCGGTTGGGAGTACTGGAAATCATTAATGGAACCACGTTGAAATATTTTTCATATAAAGTTTACAGTTTCGATTCAGAGATGCTTTATAATTATTTGTTAGCACTTTTTTCCTTGTAGGCTTAAAAAAACTGAAGTTTTCACTTTACATAGCCTTCTTGTCGTGTTGCGGGTGATAATTGTGGTTTGTTTTGTTTGCAGTCGAATGAATTGAATGGTTTGTCGCAGAAGATGGAAGGGCGGATTATTTACTACAATATTGCTGAAGAGAACGGGGAGGTGTTGGATGAAGGTTCGCAGGGCTATTCTTTGATTTTCAAAGGGAATGGAGTTGAAGAATTGACTCGAAAGTTCGAGGAAGAGACAGGTCTAGAGGGAATCATTGTATGTAATCGGAGTCCTTTGAATGGAAGGCTTTATCCTCTTCGCTTGCAGCTTCCACCAAACACCGTGACCATGCGAGTTGTTTTGGTTCTTCCCATGTCAAATGGTCAGTTTTCTTCTTGTTTCTAATTCCTTCTTATTCTATCTCTTTCTTCTAGATGTTCACTTCGTATAATGTTTGGATTAAAGTTTACTTACTCCAAATATTAGTTTGGAGACTCTGTAAACTTGTTTTACTCATATTCTTCAAAAGCATGGTTGAATTGTATTTAGTTAAAGAAGCAAAAGAAAAATTACTTTTCTTTTGGGAAGCTTTAGTTAGCGTGGTGGACCAAGTAGTTAAGCGAAGCTTCCTCATGTCGTAAATATTGTGCAACTAATAATTAATAACTTTCTTATGCAACTTGCTGATGACTAAAACTCTAAGAAGAATTTGGCGGTGCTGGTTTGACTGCAGTTCACATTTGTACATCATATATTTTTGTTGAGTGTTAAAAAAGTGTTGTTCCTCTATTTTAATTGACAGCGGTGCTACCATGGTACCTTAACATCTGATGCCTTTTCTTTTTCAGTGGCAAGAGACTTAGAGGCAGAAGGTTTACTGTGAGAAGCCTATGAATTTTGCAACGAAAGTCTATGTATGAGTTTTCCTAGAAAGTATTCAGTATTTAGGAATATGTTGTAGTCCATTGCATTCATTAAGCATAGCTCATCGTGGTCCTTGGAAGAAGCTCAGAGTGGACATGGGTGGATCACAACGGCAATATATAATACTCTTTCATGGCAAAGATCGTAGGCGATTCAGATGGTGGATTTTGTGTTGCATGTGGATTCGGGGAATTTTTTGTTTGAAAGTTTATGTAATTTTATGGCGATACTGCGACATGTAAATAGTTCACATTTTTTTGTCACCGATAGAAAGATTATTTTTATTCTTCAGAAATATAGCAGCATTTGTTTGATCGGAGTTCATTTATGTTTCTCTTGATGGAATTTGTTGATTTAGTGCATGCATATTTGAACATCTATAAGCATATATTTGAATATCTATAAGAATATTCATATCGATGTATAATATAACCTTTTTTTGAATATCTATTAGAATATATTTTGCCATCTCTAAAGTTTATATTAAAAAAATTGAAATAATATTTACTAGGTTGGCTTCAAACATGAAAATTAAAATTGAATCCAGTTCAAACACTCATTTGTTCTGTTGAACATGTGTGTCTGTCTTGGTTTGAATGCGGTTTTGTATTTTGTTTCACTTCTTTGAAGTGGTTGTCCAAATTCATTACTCACTCATCATATCTATTCAACTTCAATTCAAAGGGGGGTGCAATTTATGAATTTTAAAAAAAAATGTATAAAAATTCCCAAAGCTTAAATAATATATAACTGCAAATGTAGAAATCGAAATTAGAAGATAAAAAAAATTCACTATTTCTTATGTAGAACTTTTCCTGAAGGCGAGTGAAAGAACGTAAGTCCATGAATGGTGTAAAGTTCAAAACAACACATTTTATAAATTAGGGTTTGTTAAATGGTAGACAACAAAGTAGAAGTGAGAAGCACCTTGTTAAGTTCTCCCCATTGTTTGTATCGTAATATCCTCATTTCCTTTTCTGACAACCTGGCACCTATCCTCGTTAATTAGTTTCAAGAAAATAAAACACATCGAAAAACAATACATCCACTTTACCATATCTGTAATAATATACTAATATCTAATGAAATCAAATTAAAAATATGAAATATACATAATTAAAATATTATTATTTTAAGTTATCAAATTATTGAATATATTATATTATATTTAATGGATGTTAAAATATTAAAGTTTTTAATTTTAAGTTGCTCCAAAGGGCACAATGTAATTTTCAAAAGAACTATACGTGTGGCTTAACACAAAATTTGTCAGGATGTGTTAATGTGACACGATATTAACAAATTGCAAGTCTAAATATAAATATAAATATAAATATAAATATAAATATATATATATATATATATATATATATATTCTAATTTATTAGAAAATAATTTTTTGGTAACTAAAATAATAGTAGCTTATATATTAGTAGCTAAACCAATTTAAATTTCAATTCACAAATTAATTACAATTTTTATTTATATTAATAATTTTTAGTTTATAAATTAATGTCTAAATAAGATATATAATGATTAATTATTTTTTTTCTTTTAAAATTAGTTGCTATTTAATAATTTTCTTATAATAAAAAATAGGTTAGGAGAAAATCAACATTAGATCATCATTTCAAATTAGGTTTAAATGATTACTTAGTCCCTATGTTCAGTGGTAATTTTCAATTTAGTATCCGGTTTTGAAGGTGTAAACATTGAGTCTCAAAGATATCAAAATTGTATGAATGGAGTCCCTTCCGTTAAATGGACAGAAACGGAGTTAACTCCCATATGACGTGGCGAAGGAATTTTCAGCTTTTCTTCTCTCTCCTTTGTTTTTCCTGCTCTGCCCAGCTTTTTCTCATGTTTCTGTATCTTTATGAATTTTTTTTCTCTCTTTCCTTTTTTTCACCAAACCCATCCTCCACTTGAGAGCAACAAATGAATCCAACGTCATTCCCTGTCTAACACCATCAGAACTCACCTTCATCATCAACGAACCATCCCTTCGTTAAGATGAATTCCAAGTTTGAGGCTAAGTCCCACATTGGGAAGAAATGAGAAAGTAGAACAACATATAAAGGTGAAGACTCATTAACCCATTGCCATAAGATTTTAGGTAGAGATTGGTGTCAATCCCTTATGTGGTTGGACTCAGATCTCATTGGTGTTGTGTCTTCTTAGTGAACATCCTCCTCTATAAATCTAACATTCTCTTAGAGTTTATCATTGTGATATATGAGCCAGTAGATGAGATAGATATATTTGATATCTGAAATGTAAGGACTTGTTAAAACGTTTTCTATATTGCCATTGAAATATTTCTTATATGATTAGTATTACATTTGAAATATGTAGACTGAGTATTTTTTTTCTTTTTGTTGTTTGATCCTTAATGACTATTGATGACTAGTTTAGAATTTTTCTTGGTTTCATCGTTAGTTTTCTTTCAACATGATTCAATGTTACGTTTGAGAATTATATTGCATATTGTAGTCTAAATTTTGTGTTACACTCTGTCTATGTTAAAAGCATGAAAATCGAATTGCACCTTGTGTTTCTTCATGTGTTCATTTCTTCTTTTATTATTGATCATTAGTTAAATTCTAAAAACATATTCCTTGCTATTTAGGTTATGTTAGGAGTTTGTGTTTTTGTTGATTTGAAAAGAGAAATTGTATTGAACTTTATAGTTCAACACATGTGTCCTTTTTACATGGTCATCTAAGAACTCATGATTTGAGTTCTAAGGAGTTAAGATTGAGTAAAGTAAGATTGGTAGAGTATTCTCTACACATGTGATTGGTGTCTAAGATTGAGATTGGTAGATTACCCTCATTGAATTAGAAGTTCTAATTTGTTATAAGTGCCTAAGATTGGTAGAGTAGTCTCTTTGCATGGTCATCAAGAAAAATTGAACATTTTAACATCTTAAACCCAATAAGAATGACATTTCAAGTTTAGAGTGTGTACTTAATCAAATCTTTTTCTCTCTTTTCCAAATAAATGCAGTAATTTGACTCTGGTTGAGTTCCAATAAACTCAATATCACCTTCTTTCGTAGAGTCCAAAAAGATTAACTTATAGTTAAAATATTGGTTTAATTATTCGGTAGGTCCCAATTTTGGGTGGGAATCTCAAATTGGTCATCTTCTTTTTCGGTGTCTCAATTGAGTCCTTATTTTGTGAAAATTCCATCAATTAGACCCTTATCGTTAAATTGGACCTAACGACGTTAAGTTATACTTGACGTGGCACAATGGACTATATTTTTAATTGACGTGGCTAAATGATGTGGATTTGGGTTATTTTAAAATTAAAAAATTGAGAAAAAATTGGGGTCCTTCTTTACAACATCATTTTCTTCAACCATTTCATCTCTAGGATCCTTACTTGAATGCTCCATCATATCCTCATCGTAATCACCATCCCTTCTCCTATTATCCTTATTCCAATATCTTGAATCTCGACCATGTCCTCTAGAGGCATGCCCAAAGTCAAGGACTTTGTTCTTGTGTATCCGAGGTATATTTGTAAGAAAATATTTTTACTTATAGAATCAATCTTTAAATCAACACCATCATCGCCATTGTTACTTATTTCTGCAACACCGATTGAAAATCTTTAAAATCTAGAAACAAACTAAGCTAAAAAAGAACAAAATGAACTTTGATGTTGAAGCAACAACAAACATTTGATTATAATAGATGAAACCAAGAACTCAACCTATTACTTCTCTAAATAACCTAGCCCCAATCAGCGACGTGATCGCCCAAACCGCTGGTGTGGTGCAGATTGTGGGGCCCCACTCTCACCCCAAGCCTCTCCATTCCCGATTGCCTCTATTGAGCCATACCATAACAATGATGCACTCACACCGTTTCTGTTTCTCTCTCTACCCAGCACCACTTACCCACGTGCTCCTTTTCCTTTAAGTTTCAAACTTCCACACTTTGGTGCGATGAGATGCTATAGATTTCAGGTGGATACAAGGTTAAGAGGAGTGTGAAGCAAGGGGTGGAAGACGGAACTTGATTTTCTTAGTGCTTTGGAAAAACAAAAATAGGTGATGAAGGTTGGGCAAAGATGATGACGGTGATTTGGTTTTGCGGCAGCGATTTTTGCACGAGTTGCGTTTCTGTGTTATGGTTGCAGGTTATGGCTAATGATGGCATGGTGGTCTGAGAGAGGAGATTTTGTGGCAGCGACGCATGGTGTTGAGAAGGTTAATGGTTGCAGCGTGGATGATTGGTGAGTTAATGGCGACAATTAGGGTTACAGTGGCGACACAAAGAAGGGAAAAAGAATTATGATTATGATTCTGAAGGTGGAAGTAGCAATTCCTCTAATTTTTTAATTCAAAAATTAGAAATTACATGTCACAATAATCTAATTACCATATATACTATGCCACATTATTTAAAATATTACTATCAGGATGTCCAATTTGACGGTAAACCTCTATTTGATTCAATTTTTCAAAAATAAGATCCAATTGAGACACCGAATAAATAGAGGATCTATTTGAGATTCTGGACAAAAGAAATGACCTACTGAAATATTAAATCTTTAAATATTAAGTTTTAGTAGATTACCAACTACTAACAAAAACCTAATTGATGATCAATCTAAATATTAATTTTTCCAATAGTCAAAATCTTCATAATTAATGTTAGAGATAAGTTTAGATACTTCTTTAGATATCAATAGTTTTAAGTTTATAATTTAGTCTTAAAATTGGTTATTATTTAAGAATTTTATTGTTGTAAAAAAAGTTTAATTTTTAATGAAATAATTGCTCATACAAATATTATTATTATTATTATAGGTAATATTAACTGTGTTGCGATAAAATTGTGTTTTGACTTGTAAGTATAGATCCTAACCGCTTAATAAATAATTGATCGAAAAAATTGGAGTTATAGATAGGATTTCATTTGATTTAGCTTAAACTTTTATCTCTTACGCAATATTTATAACATCTTTACTTCTTTTCAAATAAAAAAGAATGTGAATAAAAAGTATACCGTCACTTTATTATTTTTTTGTCTTTATTTCTCATGCATTAAAATTATAAAAAATAGGTTAAAAGCTCTTTTTTGTTCCAGTTTTGGTTGAAAAAATTCGAAATGGTCCCCATGTTTTATTTGTGTGCAATTTGGTCCTAAAGAACGTAATCAATATTCAATTAAGTCCTTTTCACTAACTCTGTTTAAATTGTTAACGGCGAGCTGTCCAACTGTGATTGAAATGTCATTTATTGACTGATGTAGATCTAATAAGGTGAATTTATTATTTTTGAAATTCTTTTTCTGAAATTAGACTTATTATTTTTAAAATTAAATTAAGGGTATTGATGTCTAAAGGGTTGATCTTGGTTTGGAAGGGAGACCTGCAAGATTGGAAAGAACATTAGTGAATGGTCCTAACATCACCCCATAGTCCAACGTTGTCGGAGATTTCACCGTTGGCCTCCATTGTCGCAAACTTGTGCCACCACCATCAACTAAAATCCAAAAACGCAAGAACCAGGACCCCTAATTCCAAATTTCAAAAAAAAAAAGAACACAAGTATAGGAAATCCCCAAAATCCAATTTGAAAACAAAGATTCCAACTCTTCCAATCGCAACATCAGAAAAACCAAGAACAGAAACCCCAAAAAATTCTCAAATTCAGAAACCCTAAAACCAAACCCCCAAATTACAAGATCAAAACCCTCAACCTATAATTGTCAACCTGTAAAGAAGAAATAGAAACACAAGAACAACCCTAAATCACAAGCCAAGAATGAGCATAGAAAGCCTCAAAACTGTGACGCATCCTCCCCGTGAGCCCTGGCGCTGCGAAAAAGGAGTTCGCGCCCTAGCCACCTGAATTTGCATCCCCAACGTGCAAAAACCCTCAATCAGAACCAAGAAAGATAAGAGAAAGGAAGTCTTCAGTCCTTGTGACGCGAACCAGAACTAGAACAAAAAGAAAGAGAGATTAGCGTCTCCCTCCTATGAAACGAAGCAGAAATCGAGTGAAGAGAAGATGAAGGTGAGTGCTTGTGCTTCCTTAATCTTCTCAGCAAGTTTCACAAGTTTCCCTCCCAAACCAAGATAAAAAATTCACAAATACTTAACTTTAATTTATTCCCAAAATAATAACCCTAATCAGAAATACAATTTAAAAAATCCTAATTCCAACTGATAATGCCACAAAGGACTCTAAGTCAGCAAATTAATGACACCTCACAATGCGGTTGAACACTTGGACAGCTCGCCGTTAACCATTTAAATAGAGTTAGTAAAAATGACTTAATTGAACACCAATTACGTTCTTTAGGACCAAATTGAACACACAAAAAACATGGGGATCATTTCGAATTTTTCCAACCAAAACTAATAAAAAAAACTTTTAACCTAAAAAATAAGAAAACCTATAGGACATAAGAACATGTTTGTAATAGAAAACTATATATTAAATCGGTATTGACAGAGTAAACAATTTGATAAATTCCAAAAAAAAGAAAAACTATATGTTGAAGGGATGTAAATGTAATATAGTAAAAAAAAAGAAAATGAAAAAAAAAATGTATTAGAGAAAGTTGTCATAGGTAATATGATAAATTCCATTCATGAATGAAAAAAAAGAAAAAATCAATATAATATACATGTGCCGAGGTAGTATTCATGAATAATTTCGAGTTTTTCTAATAATTTGCTTTCTTAGTATTTTTAGTAGATTAAACAAAATATTAAATATTGTTATCGATATTTTCTTTTCTAAATTTGTTCGTTTAAAAAAAAAATTGAAAATATTTTCTTTCCAGGGTTATACATATAGGGTATTCAACCTCTCAGCCTCCATCCTTCAAGATGATGATACTGATCTTCAACACCAACCTTTCTTAATTCTAAGTTCCACACTTTTTCTTATCAATACTTTTCATCTTTTCCCACTTATCGGGTTAATAATGGCTGCGTCATCTTTGTCACTAACATTTCAAATCAGAAAAACCAACAGCAGGATTTCACCTTTCAATTTTCATCCTCTCATCCAAAAGGGTAGACAATCTCTTAAATCCAACTTCTCATTCCCAACCCTTCAAGGTTCTCCCCATTTCAGACGTCCTATTGCAATTACCCCTTTCCCACTGACCCAAACACGAGCTTCTTCTGATAAATGCTTTGACCCTGCTGATGAAGCCGAAAGGTTGCTGCTTTCTGGGGAAAAGCCAGTTAAATTCGCCTTCTGGGTCATATTTTGGGCCTCTTTGTCCCTGGCTTGGTTTGCTGTTTCAAAGGATGCAAATGCTGCTGTTGACTCCATCAAAGCCTCTGGCTTTGGCTTGAAAATTGCCAATTCTTTGAGGAAATTGGGTTGGCCTGATGGGGTTGTCATCTTCACACTTGCCACTCTTCCTGTGCTAGAGCTTCGTGGTGCTATTCCTGTGGGTTACTGGATGCAACTCAACCCCACAACTTTAACAATCTTGTCCATTCTGGGGTTAGGCTTTTAAATTCTTTCATTCTATCAAGCACACTCTTCTCTATAGCTAATTTTTGTAAGATATTCTTAAAATTCAGTGCAATCCATTTGTCCTTACGTTGCTCTCTAGGATTTCTCATGGTTAATTTAACTGGTTTGTTGTGACATTCCATCTTTACTTGGAATTGTTATGTCAGATAATATGACATCGTTTGTTTACTGTTGATGTAATTTAAATTGATTTTTTTGTAGTTGGATAAAGAATATTTGTGTGATTAATGTAGGAACATGGTCCCTGTGCCATTCATTGTACTCTACCTGAAAAGAGTTGCGTCTTTCCTCTCTGCAAGGAGCTCTACAGTGTCACGATTGCTTGATATGCTGTTTGAGAATGCCAAAGAGAAGGCTGGTCCAGTGGAGGAGTTTCAGTGGCTTGGTCTGATGCTATTTGTGGCTGTTCCTTTTCCTGGAACAGGAGCATGGACTGGAGCATTTGTAGCAGCCATTCTTGATATGCCATTTTGGGCTGCTGTATCTGCTAATTTCTTTGGTGTGCTTTTTGCTGGGCTGCTAGTAAACTTGCTAGTCAACCTTGGCCTCAAGTATGCTATCATTACTGGTATCATTCTTTTCTTTGTTTCCACATTCATGTGGAGCATCCTTAGACACCTCAAAAAAAGTTTGAGCACATAAAATTGACGTGAAATGTATGATTTTTCCTTCGGCAACGGGAAAAACAATTGTTAGTTTTCTTCTTCGTACTCTTTGTTTTTCATAACAGAGCATCCTAGTTGAGTTATATGTAAAAGTGAAAAAGCTCAGATTTTGTATATACCCTTTTAAAACTCATGGTCTGACTGACATTTCTCGTTGGAGAACATCTGCGTTTGCCAATATTTTTATTGGGTTAACCATATTTTTAGTTTTCGAATGTACATGTCAAAATGAAATTTTAATTCTTAAATTTAAAAAATGAATGAATATAATATATCAAAGTTAATGTGTTTTGGCTTGTTAAACGATATTTCAAGTTAATATTTAATATTTGAGTTAAAATGTGTCAAAACGGTATAAATAATACAAATATCATTCTAGAATGTGTTTGACAAGTTAAAAGAAGTTAAGAGTGTGTTTGACAAGTTAAAAGAAGTTAAGAGAGTTGGGATATGAGAAGTATATTTATTTACTTTTAAAGTTTAGGAATCAAAAATATTTTAAAGTTTGAGATGAATTACTTTTAATTTCACATCCAAGTTTAAAGTTTATTTGGTGAAGTATAATTCCAATTGGAAAACTACGACCTACTTAATTTTTAACTTTGTAATGCATTTTTTTAGAAGTAAAATTTAGCAATTTAAGATGGAGAACACCATATTTACTTCTTTTAAACTATGGTTGTCAAATTCAAAATTACGTAAATACGTAAACTCGATTCGTAAATGTATAAAAATTTACTTTACATGAAAAAAAAAAAATAAAATGAAATAACAAAATTATATAAACTTAAATACATAAGTTCAAAGAAATATAATATAAAACATAAATTGAAATGTGAAAGTTTTTATGCCTAATCTTCTAATAGTGGCATCATCATCTCCATCATCATTCTTATTTAACTCTTTCTATGATGAATGTTGTGCATCCTTATTGTCCCCAAATGTTATGCTATCAAGATCAAGAGCATCTAGAGCAGGATTTGTTGTTACTCCATCTAAGTGAACATTTTCACTATCATTTTCACCTTCAACTCGATCAATCTCAACAACATCATCTGCCTCTTCAGTTATGCATTCATCATCTGATTCAATGTCATCAAATGGAAGAGTTACAGTTTTTCGAATTTGTCTACTTTTAAAATTGGAGTTATACATCACATAAACTAAATCATTCATCTTTTTTTTAATGCAAACGATTTCTTCTCTTTGTATAAACATAAAATGAAATATAATATTTTTAGTGAAGATATAAACATAATAAAGAAATTTATAAATTAAAAATAATTTAAATTACCATTTCAAATGAGTTCCAATTACGCTCACAGTTATGACTCCGACAAGTGTACCAAATCGTATCAAGTGATATAAAATGGTAAGACCAAGTATCGTGTCCCAAAGAACTCACGACCTAAACAATTATGTGATTTGTTGATTAAATATGACTTGAGAACAAAATCGTTTGGTGTATAATACAAAAATTAATCATGAGTGCAAGTGTTTGATCAATTGACAAAAATAATGCACAGGTGAATGATTTAGAAAATATGAAATGATTATGTTGTTGGGTGTTTCAACTTCTCCTATCCACTCTCATGTATATAAGAATTCGTCTTCTTCATTAATGTTAATGTGACTCTCTAAAATACTTAAAACCCGATGTCTCGGTGAAGAAAGTCTATCCTTAATAAACTTTTTATATTATTTAGTAAGACTTCCTATATATATACAGTTTTAATCTTATAGCATTTTGGATGACGATAATCATTAGAACTTTATGTACATCTTTATACTGCCTTGTTATATTATAACGATATATCCTGATGAATTATATTCGGTGTATAACTTATGGGATGTCACATATTTCCCTACCAAATAAGAAAAAAAATGGAATGTCATAAATTCAATTTCTAAGCAAGCATCGGTCATAATGAGCAAGTTTACAACTACATTTTAAGCTTTAAAAAAAAATAAAATTGAACTGTGGGCAGTAACAAATTAATAAACCCAACGGTATGATAACACAATAAGAGATGCCAAAAACTTTACCTTGAGTTCTTGAATTCGGAATCTTCTCTTCATTCTGACAGTAAAGACAACGATTGTGACATACATCCAATCGGTTACATTGATGAAGCACTGAAATAAACATATCTCCATGAAGTTTTTAGTATTAAAGTTCCACAAACACTCCAAAGTCCAACAAAAAATCTCAAACCCATGCTCAGATAAAACTCAAAGCTTAAGAGTTCATCCCTTTTCTTGATAAGTCAATTGATTCCAAATTCTTCAAACGACCAATGTTGTCGGGAATGGATCCTGTAAGATTGTTTCCTGAAAGATTTAAGCTCATTAAACCCACTAGTGATGCTAAACTTTCCTGTATCTCCCCTCTTAAGATGTTATTAGAAATATCAATGACTATAAAATATCCAAGAATTTCCACTTTTCCACTATCATGAAATATTAAAGGTGCAGATGTTCCATAGAAAATTGTGGTATTTCCCCTGTAATGTTGTTTAATGAGAGAGAGATAATATATTACATAGACTTGTGGGTATACTTCCTCTGATCCTATTACCTTGTAGGCGTAATACAATTAAATGATCCAAATCTAACCATGTTTGTAATATTCCTTCAAGATTATTATCCTCAAAATCTCACGAGAGAAGTTATTGTTATTTAGATGTATCGACAAAATACTTTGTAAATTGCCAAATGACTCTGGCATTCTCTCTGATAAACGATTATTTGCCAAATTCAGAACTTCCAAACTTTGAAATTTCTGCCAACAATTTGGACAGGTCAAGATAAGTCACAGACACTACGGATGCTTCACAAAAGGAATATGCAAACCCTGCGAACATATTGAGAGAAAAAGTTCATACACTTTTGGAGGAAAAGGAGACAAATTGTTGAAACTAAAATCCCATGTACTTACAGGAGTTCATAACAATTCAGTCATTACATTCAATCAAACTAAGTTAAACATCTTTAGATTTTTCTTATTTATTTAAAAACAAAATATGAATAAAATAATTAATGATGTATGCATATTGTTTATTTATTTTATCTTTAATAACATTTTAAAGCTATAATAAAAGTTCACAATAGAATATATTAGTTCAAAAAAGAAATTAAATTATAATGGAGCAAAAGAAAATAAGAAATGAATTATTTGAATCTAATAAAAATTATATATGATTAATCTTCTTGATATTTTTTGTTTATAATAAAAGAAATATAAAATAAACCTAAAATATAAATAAATAATAATAATCAATTAACTAAAAATAAAAGATAAAAATAAGATAAAATTAATATATTTAACATGAATCAATTAAACTCTTTTTATTATAGTTAATGGTGGTCTTTATTCTTGTCATATGACAATTTTCTTTTGTTATTTCCATATCCTCCACTTTAAATTAAATTTTTTCTTTAAACAATTAACATCCTGAAAGAATAAGAGATAAACAATTCAAAAAGAAAATATGAGCCAAAGGGAACTTTTCAGTTAACTTATAACTTTTTTACTAGGAGAATTCACCTTTTACAAGAGAGGTATTTGCTTAGCAGACCTACTTTAAAATGTTAGTTCCTAGCTTCTTATAATCATTCCCTTTAGTATTTTCTATAAAAGGGTATTTTCTTCTTATTATTGTTATAATATTTTCCCACTCAAGATAAATTTTATCAATTTTTTATGACAATATTTATATTTTCACTTTTTTATCACATTAATGTTTATAAGGATAAATAATAAATAAGTCTTTACATAACATTTTTATCTTAATATTTAAATAATTTACTATGGTTTATTATTTGGCAATATAGTTCTAGATATTGATATACCACAACTTTTTTATATTACATTTTGTTTAACTGTTGCATCAATTAAGATAATGAAAAAATTATGTCTGCAGCAGTATAGCATTATGCTTTGTTTCATATTTGAAAGAAAATTATCTTAATATA
This sequence comes from Vigna radiata var. radiata, assembly GCF_000741045.1. Taxonomy (NCBI): domain Eukaryota; kingdom Viridiplantae; phylum Streptophyta; class Magnoliopsida; order Fabales; family Fabaceae; genus Vigna; species Vigna radiata. The sequence goes on along the minus strand of NC_028361.1, from coordinate 15,730,440 downwards.
TAGTTTGAGATTTTTGGCTTAAGCTATTAGACGACTTATGCTAAAAGCTTTTTATTTTCTTAGTACTATCTTTAGATAAAGTTTTCTTCTATGTTTTGTTTTCAATTTAGAAATTGGATTCAGGCTTTGTTTTCTAAATACTATCGCTAGGGTGGTATCTTGTACATTTTTTTTTTCTTTGTAAAAGAGTTTGGGCACCACAAATGCTCTATTTTATAATATATATATATATATATATATATATATATATATATATATATATATATATATAGTTTAACATGAATAATAGAATAAAAATAAAAAGTATATAATATATTCGTAAATAAAAATGACATAAAATTTAAAATCAATACATTTATTTACATCATTTTATATTTTCCAACTACTTTAACATATATACAACATCCAAACAAATATACCAAAATTACTGGCCGTAGATCAACTTTTTAGTTTTGAACAAACTTTGCAGCTAGTTTTTGCCAATCATAGCCAAGGTCTCTTGAAACATAATTCATTATAGTTAGACGAAACAAAATGCAATAAATCTTACATTCTACACCATATACATCAAATATCCATGCAAAAAAAAAAAAAAAAAAAAAGCTTTCATGACACTGGAATTAGCATGAACAGCAATAGACATGTCCTACCTTATATGAATATTATTAGTATTGTCTCAACAAACCCAGAGGCTTCCAAGGGCTTCTTCATGTGCCCGTTTCCGACTTATTTCTACACTCCATCCTCCAGCTCTTGCTCCTCTCTCATCTCGTAGCTTCTTTGATTCCTCATCGTCACCTGCAAAGCCCAGCATGTCACCTCCTCCAAGTGGTAAAGGTTGTGGAGCCATGCCTGTGGGTCTTGGTTGTCCTCCTGCAAATGTAGGTGCATACTGTCCCTGTGGAACAGCTCCAAATCCTGTTTGAGAATTTTGGTTTGTGGCCTGCATCAAGAGTATAGAGAATAGAGAAAATTAGGTGTGTTCTTAAAACCGTTGAATGGACATTTTCCTTTTCAATGCAAAAGAGTTGAGGCCAAAGTAGTGCTAGATTAGGTTTACCTTCAATGTAACTACAACACAAACACTCTTAGAATCTTTCATATATTTATATTCAATTTGGAAAAAGTGCTCCAGGACTTTGTAGCACAAACTAGATATTGGAACAAAACAGAGAAAACACTTTAACATGCAAATTGTATTGGCTAATTCAAACATAGTTAAATCACAACCAAAATAAAACTGCTAAAAGAAAGAAAAAGGCTTCAAGCAAAGTTTTATTGGTATTGAAGGCTAAGGAAATCAAAACTTTAATCATACTGGTTATTATAAAAGTCTCAAATTAAAAATCTCACAGCTGAAGTATCACAAACAACTGCCAGCAAAACCACAGTTATCATGTATGTTATGGTTCTACACACTTGCATCTACAATGAATCCACATCTTCACAATTGCTTCATATATAGACAGACACAAGCAACCCATCATCCATCAAATGTCCAAGAGTTCGTTACGTAACTACTGGCCCATTTATGCCCCATAGCTTGTTATGTAGTGAAACTTTTGGCTCATTTTGTCCTTCTTATTACAACCATATCCTTTTCTTTTTAAGAGAATCTGATTGCAATTTATTTATTTTGGATTTCAAGGATTCATATTTTTTCCAGTCAAATGTGGATCAAAAAGATATCAAATGCTGACTTAAGGAAAAACAATCAACAATTTTCACAAATGAAACATAAGTAGTTGTATTAATAATCAGTTTGTGCATGTAATATATATATATATATATATATATATATATATATATATATATATATATATATATATATATATATATATATATATATA
>NC_028361.1:15677299-15728245 GCF_000741045.1 Vigna radiata var. radiata | reverse complement strand
ATCATTATTTGTTCGGCATTTTCTTCCTGGTATTTAGCAATTTTTTCTTCAATGGCTGAAATATCTATTCCTTCAATCAAGTTAAATGCTGCAATGGGGGAAAAGATGGGTAAATAACGAAAAGAAAGCAAAAGTTATCAAGTGAAACAGCTGTTAACAAGACAATAAAAGCTTACTCATGTCCTCTACTTCCTCCAAGTAATCATTATATTCCCTCAAAGATGGGAAATCGTCTTCACGTTTATTAAATCTATAAATTTACAGTTTAGTTAGCGAAATTATATAACTGACTGAATTTGAATTAAAATGGCCAAACACGCTAAGAATTAAAGTGCCGAATATAGTGTCATGATCATGATACTTATTTCTATTGTACAAAACATGTGTAATTTAGTACATGTATTCATTAAGAACTCTAAATATAATTGACATTATATCCCAACTACACTTGCTAGTATAATGTGGATTAGAAGGCATGGCTCTCGAAAGAAACCAAAAAACTCTACACTTCTTGCCAATATCCCAGCTCTTCTTTTCCCAGCCACAAAACCAACCAAAGAAACTAAGCATATGGTCCAATGCCTTGCTCAATTGGACCCTTCAGCAATGAGTAAACATATTCTGTAAATTTATACAGGTTTTTCTATATGAATTGCAAAATTTAATTGGAATTATTTGATGCGAAAATTGGTGGGGAAGTAGTGCAGCATATTATAGTAATGTACCCTATATTAACTACTGGAACACTACCCACTAACAATGACATTATAGTAATGTGCCGAATATTTACTTCTCCAACTACTGCAGCTTCAATATTTTTTTCATAAATATGGCACAATTTTATCCTGCAAATTCGGAAGGATTATTTTAGTTTAAACTAGATGTATTTGCATGATTTTCATACTACCAGATGAAAACCAAAAAGACGCATCACATATGATAATTATTCCGCATGTCAGATATACAAAACAAGCAAAGATACATTCATTACAATACAATAAAAGATTAAAAAAAAGTAAAAAAATTACATGCTAGAAATCCTCCTTCTGATGGCTATCTCCTTGCTGTGGGGATTTGTACTGGAGACCACCATACTGTTACTGTGAACTTCTTGTTGGCAACTTTATATTTCTCACCTGAATATTAAGCATCAAAAAATTTGCTAGTGAAATAGAAATACTTTTGTGTCTATGAAACAATGAAATTTAGTGATTATTAAAATGAAACGAAAATAATCAAGATAAAAAAATATAGATAACAAAGGCCTCAACTATTTAACAAAAAAGGAGAGCACAATACATTGACAACTAAATCAGGCCACACAATCCCGAATAACTCACCTTCCTCCCGTGTATATACCTTCCAGAATAAAAGTTGTGATGTTCAAAAGCCCAGGATGGATTTAGGAATTGTGAAATTATATGGGTGATGTGCACGGGGAAAGCATAGTTATTCATCTTATGATACCCAATACTCAGGCCGGTTCTGAGTTTGCTCATGTCTTGTACACTAAAAAATTGATTGATATTTTCTCCATGTGTTTGTAGAGGAAATGAGCTTTGAGAATGGACAGGGTGCAAAAGGTTGGTTCAAAATTTGAAATTGTTCGAATAAAAAACCTAGTTTCAGAAAAACAACTCAAATTGAAAAATCTCACTTAATAGAAGAATTCATACTTTCATATGCTAGTGAATGAAGTCTTTTGTTTCTGCAGTCATCTGACTGCAAATTGTTAAAGCTTCAACCAAATAATTAAAGCTTCAACCAAATAATTCAGGGAGCTGTTGAAAGGATTTTTGTCGCCTAAAATCTAAACAAACCTAAATTCCCCACTAATGTAGTATAAGGACAACCTAAGGTCTAATCCGTGGATTTGGTACTTATTAAGTTTAGAAATTGTAGAATTATAGCCTAATTTATTTATTTACTAAAACTAGGTGGGGAAAATAAAATGTAAAATGAAATCTAATATAATACTAACTAACTAATAATGCATACATCTACTCAATCTAAATGAATGCAAGATAATGTGATGAAAACAGAAACTATGTAAAGAATAGAGATGCACTGATAAGGAAGAAATTTAATGAATGATGCATGAATGAGTAAATGAATAGAAAGGAAAATAATGCATGAATTTTATCCTAAAATGATATACTAATGCAAGCAAAGAACCCAAACATAACAGAATCTAAAATCTACCGCTACCTATTAAAAAACAAGCAATAGAAAGAAACTTTAGTGAGATACTCATCTGAATGAAAGAGAAAAACATAGAACCTATAATGAACCAAAATTGCCACGGTTAATGATCAAAGTAACAGAAATATGGAATTTTAAAAGCGACCAAAGAAAACAGAATTTAAATCTAATCCTAATCACATATCAGAAAAGAAGTGGTCAAACACATATTTGCTATTGAATTTAAACTTGAAATCTTAAAGCAACCTATGTCTCAAGAAGACATCTTGAACAGTCAGGCCCTCTTTGGGGTCCTGTAGCATCGAATCAAGACACTATTGATGTAATCAAGACACTATTGATGTGCATAGTCTTCTTTAAATTTCAAGTCAAATTCAACTACAAAAGATGCATTTACCAAAACTCTAACACAGAATCAAAACCTAACATCTAATATGTACAATCAATTGATGAAAGCAAACTAACTAAACAGAAATGAATGAAACAGACTAAAAGAAATAAAACAGAATAAGAAGCGAAAAGTAAAAACAAGAAACCAAATCATAAAAGTAATCTGCAGGAATCGAAATCAAAAGAGAAGAAAATGTAAATGGAATTAATGAACAAGTAAAGCTGTAAACTGAATCAAATTTAAAATTCTCATTGCAAAAACATAAAATTAGAAATACAAGGTACCAGAGTTTCTCAGAATCCCACTACCTGTCACCCAATGGAAAGCTCCAAGAACCTCCAGTGTAGCAAAGAGCGTATCTACTTCTACAAAAGCATTAAATTCTAAAACTAAAAGCAAGAGAATGAAAACCTAGCCTAAGTACTGTCACCCAGTGCACCTTCGTACTCTATTCATTACAAAAACCCCTTTTTACAGGGAAAATCCGAAACAGAAAAAGAAAGAAAATGGGAAAGGGGGAGGAACCGAAAACTGACTCGGAACTTATTTGAGCCTCTGTTATTTCTTTTCATCCAGCCACTCAATACACCAAAACGGTGTGTTTCATTAAGTTCAACTCCATCTGCAGCGACCCAATTTATTTTCTTCTTCAAAGGTGCAGCCCAATTAATCAACGGGAACCCCCCAAAGCAGGCATCTTCTGCCAGCTCACTCAAAATGCACAGCTTCGTCAAAAAAAATAAAACATTGGGCTTTTTAATTCAGCCCTTCTACGTCACAGCAGCCCACTCCAATGTATTATCTGCATAAAAGAAAAAAAACTTTAAGAATTTAATCAGTAAAAAAAAAATATAGAATCCTAAAACAAATTTTTATAGAGCAAAACACTTATTTATTTAGAAAAATATTATTTATCATCTAAAAACACAAATTTAACACTATTTTAACAAAACTCTAAAATTAAAGAAAAAAAAAATGCTAAACTAACCTAATTCTACATAATTAGAAACTAATAGAAACTAAAAATACTTTCTAAACACAGAAAAATAGGTAAAAATTGGGAGTTATCAGGAGCCTTACTTGTTTCTTGAATGTGTATACTGAGGTTAATGAATAAAAATGTTCACTATTTTGGTTTACTAACACATCCATAACATGATCAGTTAGCTTTTGAATCTATGACTGTGATATGTGACTGCTAAATCTTGGAGATTCCTCCATAACAGCAGCCACAACACAATTAAATACACTTGTTCATGCATAGGACTTGCAAAGATGTACTGAGTTCTGAGGAGCTATAAGGAATCACATGCAGGTAATTCCATTGATGGATATAGGATTTTCCTTACTCACACTGAACGGGTTTTCTACCTTAAATTTTTTATCATTATTTTATGCGTACACATTCCCATTTTGAGTTGACAAAAGGGAATTCATAATTCCCACCATAGAAATAAATAGAGAGATGGGAAGCTGACATTCTAAAGAAAATATGATAAAAAGATTAGCAATACAAAATAAGCAACAGTAATGACAATTGAAAGTGAAACACTGGAACATATGCGAAAACAAATAAAACAAACCCTATCGCACCTTCTACACCCCTCCCATGATAGTCAAACCCTATTGCTATCCCAGTCCCGAAAAGAGGTCATTACCACTACCATCCACAAAATGTTAAAAGAAGGAATCACAATTCTTACCCACAATCCCTACTACTCCTCCCCTGTTCTCCTTGTTAAGAAGAAAGATATGTCATGGCAATTTTGTGTTAACTATAGGGCCTTATATGTTGTTAAGTCAAGGATAAATTCCCAATTCCATATTCCCAATGTGGATGAACTTCTAATTAATATCTTTTGGGTTTACTAATTTTCTATCCACCTTCTAATCAATAACGAATGACTTGGTTCATTAATTTCAACCAGAAATTTGCCCTTGCTTTCTTAGATAATATTCCTATTGCAGTTCTTATCTCCCTGAACATTTAACACATTTCGGCTTAGTTTTAGACATACTTGTTTCTAACAAGTTTTTTTTTTTTTTATCTAAGTACTGTATCTTTGGACTTTCAGAATTTGCCTACCTAGGCCACATCACCTAAGATGGAAGAGTGTCCCTCGACCCTGAAAAAATCTCGGCATTCACCACCTGACCTCACCCCAAATACCCCACCGCATTTCATGGATTCTTAAGCCCCATGGGCATTTACAGGAGGTTTATTGGCAATTATCCCACCCATGTCTCTCCTTTCAGAATTTTGTCAAAGTCCAACAAGTTCCACTGGTTCACTGCCACCACACGCACGCATGCATTTACAAAATTAAACAACGCACTAACAAAAATCCTTCTCCTAACCCTTCCTGATTTATCTCGGGTTTTTTCCCTTGAAAAAAATGTATCTGCACCCACACTACAAAATATCCGCCAGCATCTTATCAGCCTGAGGTTTTTGCCCGCACCTGAAAAAAAAATCAATACATAGGCACAAACAAAGAAAAAAAAACAATTCAATCAACTTGAGCATGCGGGGATCCATCCCCACCACACACTCATGTTTAAAGTGTACAATAACACAAGAAGCAGCAAACAATGAAGTAAAAGAAGAAATTTGACGTACAAATTCTATAATGTAAGAATAACACAATGATGCCACCAGAAAGCCATATACTGCTACTGTCAATTATTTCAGTATATTATCCATGTTAATTAGGGAATTACAGAAACAAGCATAGAAGGAAACAAACCTAAAAAAGAGGACTGGACACGGCACGGGGGAGTGAGGGCGGGACAATAAGCCTCGGAGTTAGAAGAGATTATTAGATCCTAAATCAACACTAGGCATCTACCCCATTAAACCCTCGAATTTTTCTCTCAGATAAACCTTTTTCTCCAAAAAGTTTTCTCCAAATCCAGATTTACCCAATTCACCTCTTTCTTTCTCTCAGCTAGATTTTAAACTGAATAAACTTATTGATTTTTAATATTCATCATTATATCTGAAATAAAATTAAAAAAAAAAAGTAGTTAATGTAGTTGAATTATTAGAATAGTTTAATTTAATTTAATTAACATTAAGAAGTTATAATAATACATTTGTAAATAGATATTCCTTTTTCATATAATGTTGGTGTTCAAAATTTAAAACACCATCTTCATTATTATTGTTATTATATTTATAAAATTAAATGTAAATAATTTTATAATTTTATTATAAATATTTTTTATTTTGTACATAATTTTTTAATTTAAAAAATAATTAAATTTATAAAGTGGTTAAATAAAAACGATAAAATAATTAATTTTTATTTAAAAAAATTATTTAAAAGATAAAATTGAAAAATAAATATAAACACAAAAAATGAAATTTTTTTGTTATATATAGATATAGAGAGTATTATTATCTAATCATATTTACAAAGTAATTATTTTATGTAGAATACGGATTATTGATTTAACTATTTTAAAATTATTGACATAATTATTGAATTAATTAATTTATATGGCCGTAATAAATATTTTTTAAATTAGTTATTATTATAAAGTTATGCATAATTAAAAGTGTAAAATGTTAACTTAAAAAATAGAACTATAAGTTTTAATATACTTAAATAATTTAGAATTTATGCATTTTAGCTGTTATTTATTCAAATTATTTTATAAAGTTGTTATTATTAAGCTAAATTCGATTCTAGTATAATGTACATTATTAATATCAATGTTAAAAATATTATGATAAACATTGTTATTAATTTAAAATTTTGATCATTATTATTATTAAATTATATTTTAGAGGTTTGTTACAAATAGTTTTTTATTTAAATTAAATTACCTGACTAGGTGTTATTTTTAATCCGATATCAAGTAAGTTGTTTTGTGATATGCATATTATGATTAAGCTTTTTCATACTAAAAATTGTTTACTTTTTATTTAAAGTTGTTTTCCTTTACATTGAATACTTGTTTTCCCATTCACACTAAAAATATTATTTTGCCTAACTAATAACCATTTAAATTACAATTTGATACTATAAATACCAATATATTTACAAACTACCATTATTTTTAACAAATAACTAATTTATACATTTATTCATGCAAATATAAGTTGGAAAATTGTAATAATAATTGTTTATTACGTTTAAAATTATAAAAAATGGTACAGTATGCTAACATTAAAAAATATGAACGATTTAACTGATACAGATAACATTTGAGTACATCAGACAAAAGAAAAAAAAAAAACAGAAATGTTATAACATCATCTACGCTTGTATAAACAAGGTTTAAGGGTTGGCCATTCAATCTCCTTCCTCTTAGAAATTTGCTTATCCTACACACATAACAGTAAGCAGAATAATAGAGATGCTTATATCTTGCAAATATATAAAGAACAAAAGAGAAAAAAAAAAATGAAATCATATTCCCTGCAATTTGCTGCATACCTTTTTAGTAAAGTAAAACAAAATAAACATTTTATTTGAGAAGTCCTGCATGTGTGTAAACACCAGTTAGCAAAACTCAAATCCAAGTTAATTGCAGTAACGAAATGAACTTATCCATACCTTCTTTACAGATTTGAAACCTAGCTCAGAAATAGCATTTGAAAACTTTTCAGGGTCTGCTCCTCCAGTATTTGGATCAAACCTACTCTTAACTTCTGCTATCAAAAGCCAGCCACTGTTAAAGAAAACTATACAAGTCAGATTCTCATCAGGGATGCAAAGTCCACCAAGAGAAATTAAGATCATGCAAAAGGAAACAAACCCTGGCTTTAGCACCCTATTTGATTCTTCAATGTAACTTTGGTAGTTGGTTCCCATCAATGAAAGACAGAACACAGCAACATTAACAGATGAGGAGACAAGGGGAGTCTGCCAATATTTCACAGAAGCACTTGTAAGTAATCTGGTTTATAACCTTCAAATAAGTGCTTTGAGTTGAGACAGTTCTCAGTTTAGGACTCTACTGCGTTTATTTTGAAACTAACAAAAAATGCAAACCTGAAGCCTGACCAGTTGCATCTGGTTTGCAATGTTACCAGTAATAATAGCATATCATAATATTCATATCAATAAAAATATTCATGATCACATAATGTTTTATTTTCCAAATAAATGAAACATTACACTTTTGTGAAATGAATGCCAAAAACTGACCAATGCTATGAAGGTCATAAACTGACTTTTGACATATTATGATGAATAATGACAAGGATGGATGACAAATAAAATTACTACTTTCTGATGCTATAAAAGTAACTTCCAATGTGCACAGGCTTACTAGAAGGAAAACATACATTTGCCATGTCACAAGCAATTACATTTGGATCATTGGAGACAAGATCCAGAGAGAAAACCTTATTCTTCAAAGTTTTAGCAATGAGTGCTTCCCCTGGAATAGAAACATGAAGGCAGTAAAAATGAGCAAAAGAACACAGGCATCAGGTAAAAGTGAAAATTTGCAATAAGGTCAGAGTAACTCCTTACCACAACCAAAATCAGCAATAACAAAAGAAGGGCTCTGTTTTTTCAGCCACTTGATAATTACATTAACCGGCTGTTCAGGCCAATTTGACATCTGCGATTTGTATCCTGCATGATACTAGCCAGATACATGAAAGACAAATTGAGACAGACAATAAGAATGGATATAGAAACCACTAAAATCCATGCTAGAAAAATCGAAACACTTCTTTTAATATATATAACAAAAAACATAGCATGGTGCTCCCACTAGCAAAAATCTCTCCTTATTTCTCCAGAACTACAACGACTGTGCTAGACTAATGTAATGTAATAGGTCAAAGTTTGAATATACCTCAAGGAAAGTGAGTTTAATTTGCCCTTTATACCAATAACAACATACATTTGTGTACTTTAAACAAAATATAGAGGTTATCAAATTTCTAGAGTCTAGAGTGGTCAGAACCTTCCAGTTTAAATGTTCTTCCATTGATCAAACTATCTTATCCCTTTTGAAGGCTAGGGCCTAGACTTAGATTCAACAAGGTGATAAGTGAAGACAGCAACAAAATTTGGTTCAATCACACAAGAAATCATGAGTTCCTTTTTATATCTAAAGAATGTAAGTTAAAAGAACCCTTACCATGTCAAATAACGATGGTTCTTCCTTGAAATAATCTAGAGCCTCCTTCCCACTTAAAAGACATGACACAACATAAAGAACAACATATAACAGAGAATCTAAGTTTGAGGAGCAGAAACCAATGAAGAAAATAAAACAGGCGAACAGACAACACAACATAACATACGTGCAAGTGTAGAGCTTCTCGTTAATCATCCTGAAATGCCCACCAGACAACCTCGCTCGCATCTGCGACAAACAAACCATTCCCATCAAACCCAGAAAAAAAAAACATAAATTTACAAATAAAAGGTTGTGTTTTGATTATGCAGTACCTTTTCCAGAAAGGTGGAGGGTTCCTTCAACTTTGTGCGCTTCGCAGAAGGGGAAGGAATAGCCTGTTGTTCCTCCTTACCCTTTTTGCCTCCTCGTTTCTTTCGTTTCTTACTCTCACCCATTGCTTAGATTTTGATTTAGCTCTGCAAATCCTTTTTCTGTCACTTTTTCTCTGCTTACCAGACTGGTGCTAGGGTTCTTTGATTGAAAATAAAAATTTACTATCTTTTAAAAATTGACTGCAAATTGTTAAAGTTTCAACCAAATAATTCAGGGAGCCTTATTTGTTTCTTGAACGTGTATGCTGAGGTTAATGAATAAAAATGTTCACTATTTTGGTTTACCAACGCATTCATAATATGATCAGTTAGCTTTTGAATCTCTGACTGTGATATGTGACTACTAAATCTTGGATATTCCTCCATAACAGCAACCACAACACAATTAAATACACTTGTTAATGCATGGGACTTGCAAAGATGTACTGAGTTCTGAGGAGTTAGAAGGAATCACATTCAGGTAATTCTATTGATGCATATAGGATTTTCCTTACTCACACTGAAAGAGTTTTCTACCTTAATCCTTGGTGGTGAAATGGTAGACAAGCGAGACTCAAAATCTCGTGCTAAAGAGCGTGGAGGTTCGAGTCCTCTTCAGGACATAATATTGAGATCTCTTATTGAATTGGAATAAGTTCAACAGCGAATCACAAAATCTTGGTGATCTTCTCCATCTAATGAATGGGTAATTGGTTTTGAAATCGTCCGTCCTGCACCCTACCCTCCCCGAGGAGTATATGCTTCAACAAGAATCACACAGGGATAAATTGATACAATAAAAACCTCTGGTAAAATACCCACTCGTAGCCCACCGGGCGGATAAAGTACATTAAATAGTTCGTTTTAGGAATTGGCGACTTACCCATTCAATGACTTTGGCACCGGACNTTCCCAAAATGGATAGTGTACTTTCGGGTTGGGTGAATTCAAAATATAGATGCCTATTGGCATTCCAACCTTTCTTCTCTTGGCCTATTCGAAAAAAAATATATTCAATACTTCTTGGTTGTGAATATCTGAATAGGACAAACCGCCCCGTGGATCTCTTTGCTTCGGAACAAAACAATTTGAATTAGGCTCGGTCAACTAGAATGTGTATTATCGATATAGGGGATCTTTCAAGTGAGAAGATCCATCGACCTAAGATGAAGAAAAAGAAAGGTCTATCTATTCTTTTTTAGTTATTCAGTTAAACCAATGATTCATTGGAGCAGCTAGCAACAATTATCTCATATGGAAAAAACCATCTTTTTCTCAACAATGTCTTTGTCATTTGATCCAACCGCGTTTTCGTTAGATAGGAACAAATTTGATAAATATCGATAACTCTCAAATAGAGTATTAGAAGGGAAAAATAGTTTAGATGATGAACTATTGATTCTAAGCCATATCTGGCAATGAATCAACAATTCAAAATGCTTTTCTTGCGTTTTCTTGATAAACATGTGTTTAGTGCTTAACCTTTTTAAAATTATTTTTGTTGTCTTTTTAATATTTATATATTGAAAAAGTAGATAAAGATTTAAAACGGAAAAAGGAAAAAAGAAAAATAGAAATAAAATAAAAAGATAAATGAAATAAATAAAAATGAAAAATAAAGATAAAACAAAATAAAAAATAAAATGATAAAATAAAGAAGCCAAAATAATAAGTAAATAAAAGGTGTAGAGATGCTTAAATAAGAAAATGGTGCCCAAACTATTTTTTTGAGACAGAATGGGCTTGAGCCCAAATGGGATGGGGTTCAGAATGAGACCAGGGGGTGTGCGCCAAGTAGACATAAGCTCAAGGCCTAAACACAGATTTAACAAAGGGGATTGATCCCTACACCTCCCCATTTCCACCCTCCACCTCCCCAACTTTCTTCAATTTTTTTTATTACAAAAGTAACCTTTTTNCCTTTTTTTTTTTTTTTACTTTTTTATTTTTACTTTTAACCTTATTAAATTAGAAACCCTAGATTTAGATTTATACTTCAGTAACAGCATCTCACCTCTTCTTCTCTCGGGAGCTACTCCCTAACCCTTCTCTCCAATTTTTTTATATTCCAAAAGTAACTTATAGTAATTTTATTTTTTACTTTTACCATGTTTAATTTAAAACCCTAATCTTCTCTTCTCTCCCCCTTTTACTGCTTACCCCACACCTCCACACTCCATAGAATCTCATTTGTTCTTATTCTCGTAAGCACAAAAAGGACAATATTATAAGATATAAAAATGATTAGTAATTGTGATATTTAACTTGGTGAAATCAGTTAATGCAGAGTATTGAGCCATTGGGGTAATAATGGTAACAATAGTATCAGTATAATTAATAGTAACAGTTTTTAAGTTACCAAAAAGTTGGAGAATTTACATGGAATTTATTTTTGTAAATTTTTTTAAATAGAGTAAAACCTGTTTCAAAAACCAAAATAAAAGAATAATGGTTAAAGTGGAAATGAACGGATGCTCATAACCGTGATATCAGTGCAACGGATGCTCCATTTCCATAGGTGGGGTGTATGTTTATATATTGGTGAAGTAAAATATTTTAACCAGCAACCGATAAGGATAAAAAGGTTATTTGTGTAATAAAAGAAAATTGAAGAAAGTTGGGGAGGTGGAGGATGGAAACGGGGAGGAGGTGCAGGGATCATATCCCTTTAACAAAAGGCTCGAGGCCCAACCAAAAGAAAATGCGTAGGGGTGCGAGAATGAGAAATGGGGTGTGCGGATGAATCTGGCCCATGAATTTGACCCAAGGGCTTTGCCCCCCAATTCAGAAACCTAGGGGTCCTGCTCAGATTCCCCATTTGCATCCAACGCTCAAGACCTAGTTTTTCTCTGTTTTTCAGGCGCTGAATCGGATGGAATGGGGGGAAGACAACTCTTGGAGCTCTTAGTGGCTGGCTTTCCTCTTTTCTTTCTTTTATGTGAATGGGAGTTTGTGTTAGAGGTAAGTCCAGGATGCTCAGAGGTGTTAGGAGATGGATTTTTGTTGGAACTGTTTAGGGTTTAGTTAGTAAGTGAGAAAGAATAGTTGAAGGTTGTTGTGCCAGTGTTAGAAGTTAGTAAGGTGTGGGAAAGATCAAACCCATAAGGCGAATTATGATCGCCAGAGCAGTAGAGTAAAGCAGCAATATCATGAAGAAGCATAAATCCGTATGCAAATCAAATACTGACTCATACATATATCAGAATGAAGAACGACAGTAATTTGAGATTGCAAAACTTACTTCTATATTTTTGAATGCCTTTTATCGTTTCCTCCTTGTAAGTGAAAAACCGTGAGTTGGTGAATGATGTATGGTGTTGGAGGCGAGGGAAATCCAGAATGCTTGGTCTGTAATTTTTTTTTTTTTTTTTTCTCATGTGCTTGACGGAGCCATGGATTTCTGAAGAGTTGATTAATCTCTTAAATGCCTCGCGTGACTGTGGTGGGTGATCAAAAGGGGTGTGTAGTAGTTTACGTGCTGCGCATGTCGCTTTTTTGGGTCTTACCAAATTCCTCAGTAAAGAAGCCCGTTTCAATTCATTTGGGCAGCGCATCATTCATCATTTTTTTCACGTTTCCTTCCCTTTTTTCCTTTTTTTTTTTTTCGTTTTCTTTTCTTTTCTTTTCTTTTTTTAATTGTTTTTCTTCTTTTTTTTCCTTTTTTTCCTCTTTCTTTTTTTTTTCATTTTTCATTTTTTCATTTTTTTTCGTTTTTGTTTTCTTCTTTTCATTTTTTCTTTTTTTTTTTCGTTTTTTTTCTTTAAAAAAACCAAATCAAATACAAAATAGTAAAATAAAATTAAAAATAATAAAATAACATAAAATAAAATGAAAGAACATAAGATAAAAATAAAATAAAAAAAATCTTTTATTTAGTTGATCCCGACGAAATTGGGTGGTGGGTGTTTACAACATGCATGTGATTACAAAAGCACTAATAAATCCTTATCCTAACCCTTCCTGATTTATCTCAGGTTTTTTCCCTTGTAAAAAATGCATCTGCAACCACACTAAAAAATATTCTCCAGCATCTTATCCAGCCTGAGTTTTTTGCTAGCACAAAAAAAAAAATCAATACATAGGTATAAACAGAGGAAAAAAAAAAACAATTCAATCAACTTGAGCACGAGGGGATCCATTCCCCCACCACACACAGACATCTTTAAAGTGTAGAACAACACAATAAGCAGCAAACAATGAAGTAAAAGAAGAAATTTGACGTACAAATTCTATAATCTAAGAATATCACTATGATACTACCAGAAAGCCATATATTGCTACTGCCAATCATTTTAGTATATTATCCATGTTTATTAGGGAATTACAGAAACAAGCATAGAAGGAAACAAACCTAAAAAAGAAGACTCTGTGCTGCGCGGCCGGAGAGAGGGCGGTACAAAAAGCGAGGAGGTAGAAGAGATGATTAGATCCTGCAAAATCAACACTTAGACATCTACCCCACTAAACTCTCAAATTTTTCTCTCAGATAAACCTTTCTCTTCAAAAAGTTTTCCCCAAACCCAGATTTACCCCTTTCTTTTTCTCAACTAGATTATAAATTAAATTAACTTTGAATAAACTTATTGATTTTTAATATTCATCATTAGGTCTGAAATAAAATTAAAAAGCAAAAAGTAGTTAATGTAGTTGAATTATTAGAATAATTTAATTTAATTTAATTAACATTAAGAAGTTATAATAATAATACATTTTGTAAATAGATATTTTTTTCATAAAATGTTGGCATTCAGAATTTAAAGCATCATCATTATTATTATAACAATTCAATACACGAGAGTTTAAAAGGATTACATCGTTTTTCCAACAACAATGGAGGTTTAGTTCACCATAGACATGGTGAAACTAGATGAAAATAATGAAAAGAATGAAAGATAAAACCCTAGAATTTGTAGATTGGAGCTCCCACATCCAAAATCCACCTCCAAGGGTTGAAGAGAGTGTTTCTACGCCTCTTTCTGTCAAAAGATACTCTCTTTAGGTCGTGTAAATCAATATATAGCTCATAAAAATAATAGAAAAATTGGCCCAGGACCACGAAAATGGCGCTCAACGCTTGGTTACCGCTCAGCGGTAGGTGCGACACTCAGGAATAACGCTCAGTGTTGACGCCTAGGTGTTTGACAGTTAATTCATTGAAGAGGCTGTTGCTCAGTGGAAAAAATGGTGCTCAATGCTGGCTGTGGCACTTGTTTTTCCTCTCAGCGTTGGCGCTTAAGCGTTTGACAGAGAACTCCACAACGTGACTGGCGCTCAACGGTGACTTACGCTCAATGGTGGCTGTAGTTCTTCCTTTGTGCACTTTTCCATCTTTTCTTGAGTCCAGCTCCTTGCTTCTTCAACTTCCTTCATCCAATTCATGTTAATTCCTGAAAAAACAAGGAAAACCAAGCATAAAACCAAGAATACCACCTTTGACTCTCTTATTTTCTAACTTAAGAAAAAAGTATGATTTTAAACTAGTTTCTAAGTCATAAAGGGTGTGTTTAGTGTCAAATTTAAGTGTAAAAATAACGGTATTTCAACCGTTGTCACAACCCCAAACTCAAAACTTTGCTTGTCCTCAAGCAAACAAGATGTAACTTAGTCTTCCACCAATCAATACAATGGTTCAACCCATTCAATCCTTACTTCTTCCAAGATAAGTAAATACTCAAATAAGCTCATCAATAGACTTTAGTCAAGATGTACACATGCTTTGATTTTTAATACTCACCATGGTGTTCACACAATCACATAATATCCAACAGATGTTATTCTCACGAATGATCAATTAGCTAAGCACATATACAATCATAGATTCATGGAATCGTTTCTCACCAGATAAAGTGTTTCACTTAATCCCACAGGTGTATAAAGGTCACTTCTTCCCTCTGCTATCCACATGTCACATAGAAAAAAAAATTGCCTTTCATTTACCACAATCAAACATACTCACACACACATGTCATCACAAGGACTGTTTCAAGGCTTATAACGTGGCTTGGGCTAACAAGAAAAATTGGTTTTTCTAGATCATAAGATCCTTGAGTTAAAATAGTCATTCATGCATTTATAATTCAAGCACAAACTCTCTTTAACCAATCAATCTCATTCCCAACTTTCCCCTTTTTGCATTGAGCTTATCTTTCTTTCATTCTATCTTTTTTATCTTTTTATTTTTCATATTTTGCTCAACACTTAGCTCAATGCTTATATTTCGTTTTTGAACTTTCCTAACAACTCCAAACTTGAACCTTTATCAATACCATGCAATGATTCCCAA
Source organism: Vigna radiata var. radiata (assembly GCF_000741045.1). Taxonomy (NCBI): domain Eukaryota; kingdom Viridiplantae; phylum Streptophyta; class Magnoliopsida; order Fabales; family Fabaceae; genus Vigna; species Vigna radiata. The sequence goes on along the minus strand of NC_028361.1, from coordinate 15,712,908 downwards.
CTTAACTCAAGGTAAAGATTTAAAAAAAAAGTTTTCATTCTGTTTAAGGCTTAGGTTCATAAAGGTTAGAACACATTGTGTTTTTTTTTTTCATTGGGACAAAAATTTATGATTTGGCTAAGAAATGGCTTATCAAAAATGGCCTTGATCATATGACACATGCATGCAATTCAGTTAATCATAGAAACTTGGGCAAAATCATTCATGCTTTCAAGTAGATAACAATCACATCAACAAAAGCTTTGGAGCTTAAAACCTCACATATAGCCTCAATCAATATTCTAGATATCCTAGATAAACATCCTGCTTAGCATCATAATCACAATCACAACATCATCATGCATCTATTCACATAGCTTGTGAACCACCACCTATATAACAACATATAGTGCACATTCTCAACATCATCAATAACAAGCATCATTCAAGCAATACTCATCATGCATAATCAATAGTCAAACCATCATATCAGATAAGGTATCACAACCAAGTACATCAAAACCTATACTACTTATGAAAAGCAAATAAGTTCAAATTACAAAACCAAAAGATAGAAAAAGTCCTGCTCTAGTCAATATAGCATCCATAAATAGATGCTATATCATCCCATGCTGTCATCGGAGTCCTTCTCCTCTCCTTTTTCTGCATCCTCAAAGTCATCATCTTCTTCCATAACTGGAGCTTCAGTTGCTCCAGCTCCACTGCCATGTGCCTGCTCCTCTGGCCATGCCACCACGTTGTTAAACTCATCCATCGTCCATCGGTGTGTAGGGGGTGTATCATACATGCCTATAATCATCTCAGCTATGACCACCTACCCTCTGTGGATGGACTGTAGTCTGGCCTCCATTAGAGACATGTACATGTCTCTCATCTGGAAGGGCTCTGCATCATGTGCTAGTTCATGAGCCTGTGGTACTCTCCTCCTAGGACATCTTTGAGGCATTGGCTAGGCTGTCTCATCTCATCCACAATACCGTCTATAGAAAGTCTCATCAATGACCTTCCTCGGTCTCTCAAATAATGGAGTAAAAGTGTCCACCCCAACTAGCTGACAGAGGTGTGTGATCAATGACAAATGCCCTAGAGGTGCCTTGGTGTTCACAATGCTGGAACAACTCTTGATCTCATTTGCAATGACTTGGCCAATGTTCACATTTAACCCTCTAAGTACACAATATAAGAACATGACCCTGTGGACAGTGATATCCGAGACATGAGAGCATGGTTGAATGTTGGCATGAGAAAATGTCATCCAATACTGTGCCAAAGGTGTCAAGTCAGCTCTTTTGATGTGCATAGCTGCACCATTCTTGTTTCTGCGAAAGTGTCATCCAAGCACACAAAACACACTCTCTATATCATCACAACTTGTGTCCTCCTCCAAGTTCAATGCGAACTGGTGTTGAGATTGTTGACAACAAAATATCTATATAACTCTGGTTTTTGATGATGACAACACATTCTTAATAACTCACATATGTTGTTGTTGTTGTGTTACATGTTCTCTTGTTGATTGGTCGATATATTGTTGAACATGTTTCTATGTTTTACTGCTTTGTGAATGCATACTTATTGAGCTTGTACATGTTACATCATATCTGATTGCATTACACATATTTGAAAGGATGAAAACCACATGCACTTTTGTGAACTTATAACTGTGTGACAAAGCTGCAGTAAAGTCGACTCCATTACTAATTGAATCGACTATGCTAAAGTCTTTGTACAGATTTTGAGAAACAGTGCTACGTGAGATTTTGTGAAGGAAAAAATTTCAAAATGCTCTGACATGTCGAAGTCAACTTTGTGCGCCACACATTCGACTGTATTAGATGTTTGCTTTGAAATTTTGTTATGCTCATGAACAGTAACGACTATATTTTCAAAAGTTAGTTAAGCATTGATTGAGAGTCAACTATATTGAATGAGAATTTATTTTGTTTGACTTAATGTTACTGGTCTGACTTATCTGTTATAACTGTTTTAACATAGTCGACTAGATTAGTAGCATATTCAACTAAGGGAGCGTCTGATTAACAAAATTCTATAAATAAACAGAACATGAAGTTGTTCTAAGACTTTTGGACACAATTTGATCTAACACTTTCAGATTCTATTTCAGATTGTCTCTCTAGAATTATAGAGCTCCAAGAACTCTTCAAGAAGACAATGGTGATCTTGCTTGAAGGAGATTCAAAGGGAGACTGACTGCACACTCATTGCTTGATTACATATCTGCACATTGAGGTGTCTTCTGGTTGATCAAGATTCGTATTGGCATCCGTGGTGATTGCTGTGGTTACCTGTTGTGATTACAGGGGATAGACTCGTGGAGTCTGGTTCACTTTGAGAACTGTTCAAAGTGGTTTTGCAGATTGTGGGAGATGGGACATTTTGCTGCAATTCCTGTTGTGTGGTTTGCCTATATTTTGGTTAGAGGGTTAGAGAGGTGTTTTATATTTTTGACGCGGAGGTCTTCTATAAAAGCCATGTTGTAAAAACCTTGACCATTATAGTGCATTTGCTTCCCGGTACAGGAAGGACACTGGATGTAAGCATTGAGGTCAAACCAGTATAAAAACCAGTGTTTGAATTTCTCTACAATTGATAATAATGTAAACAATCAAGTAAGAAAATTTTGTACAATTGATATTTATACAACGTAAACTTTCTATGCTTAAATTTGCATTGGTAACTTCAAACATATATTAAACCATGATTGAAAATATTTTATATAGTCACGTGCAATCAAAATTTCTATTCACCGAAATTACAAAATTTCTATACATCAAAATTTTTATACACCAAAATGCACTAAAAGTTCTATAATCTAAAATTCCTATACGCTAAAATTTCTATACATCAAAATTCGTGTACACAAAAATTAATAATTCTTGATTTCCTGTTTCCAATGCTAAACGTTACCGCACATTCCTATTAATGTTTGATTTTGGTATCCTCTGAAAATTTTCCAAAATTAGAAGAGAATGACCTTACAAATTTTAGTAACATTTTCTTTGTAGAGAGAACTCAAAAAGCAAATAATATTTCAAAGTAACCATAGACAACACTAACAATCTCAGGAAAAAAGAAAAAGAAAAATTAGAACACTAAGAATCTCAGGAAAAAAGAAAAAGAAAAATTAGAATACCAAGCCACGCGAGAAAGATCCCAAAGTAGACACTTAGTGGCATGAAATGAGGAGAAGATGAAGCTCTCACCGATACTCTTGGTGTTTTACATAGGAAAAGAGGCCCAAACACGATAATGAAAAGAAATGTAACTTTTGATGGTGGCGACGGAGTCAAACGATGGCTTGAAGTCGGAGGCGAACCTATAAATAGAAGAACCGTTAGAACAAGAACAAGGACCAAACCTATTATTAAAGTGTAATGTAAATTCTAGAAGAATATAGAAACTCCTAAAAAAAACAGAGTTGAAATGTAAATTGGACCTATAAGATAAAAGCTCAAGCCTAGAGAAGGCCCAAATAGAATTCTAGAAATGTTTTAGAAATATCTAGAGAATGAATAATAACCCTTAGATTAATGTTGTGGTGGTAAAATCCTAACCATTGGTTAAGGAGGTGCCACTAGTATAAATAGGGGTGATTGAATCATTTATAATCAAGCCAAAAAAAGAAACAAAGTAAGCCATCTTCTACCACACTAAAGACAACTACAACACTTCTTTCAACTACTATCTCCACATTTTATCTACATTCCACTATCTCTATATTTTCTCTATTCCATCAATTATTCCTTTCACAACCTCAAAATACTAACAGTGGTACTAGAGCTACGTTCAGTCATCTACTAGGCATAGATAAAGTTTTCAAATACCTTAAACAAAACTATAACTCCACTGTGTTCTACTTCCAAAATATTTTTTCAACTCATGGCTACTACCAATCAAACATCATCAATTCCAGTACCTATTTTAACAAGAGAAAATTATGATTTCTAGAGTGTCAAAATGAAAAAATATCTCATTCTTCCATTGTACACTAAGGTTCTCTATAACAATGGAGAACTAAACTCATTTGTTGTTGGTGAAGATGTAACCTCTAAACTTTCATGTATTTGAACATGATTTAAACATTTTATGCTTATTTCATTGAATGTCAGTGATTTTCTCCTTTGCTTAATGCTTATTATGTTCTGATCATTCATAGCATGATGTATGGATTTCTTTGTTATTGGGAAATACCTAGTAATCAGGATTTGGAGAATTTCACCTAAAGGGAATATTGCCTAGACATAGGGATAGTACGTTTAGTTGTCTTAAGCTTCTATTCGTAATGTAGAATTGATTATTAGGGATGCAAGGGATTGTGGTCTAATAATTAAGGATAGGCTTTTTACGCCGAGACATTGAGTTCTAAGTAATTTAGAAAGTGACATTAACATTCAAATGAAGAAGACAAATTCTTATATGCATGAGAGTATAGTAGGTGAAATCTAAACCCCAACAACATCTTCATCTCATATCATCAACATCATTCATTCCTTCTTTTTTTAGCCTCAATTGATCAAATTTACATTCAGTACCATATTTACTTTTATTGCATTTTACTTTTAACCATTGAAATAACTTTTTAGTCTTAATTAGTTAAGGTATTACACGATTGTTTAGTAACACGAGTCTAGTGGGACACGATACTTGGTCTTACCATTTTATAGTGCTTGATACGATTCGGTACACTTGCCGACCGTTTAACAAACATTCGTCTTTCAAGATTACACAATTTATTCCTGTTGTTAGTAAAATAAGGATGAAGGATTGGTGAATAAAAATTGTGATGTGTGTTTTAGAGCTAAATAGTCTAGAGAAAAATTTCCTGTTAGTGACCATAAAGATGGTGACATTTTTTATTTAATACATTGCGATTTATGGGGTCCTTATAGAAATCCCTCTTCTTATGGTGCTTATTACTTTATGACTATAGTGGATGATTATTCCCAAGGTATATGGATTTATTTGCTTGCTGATAAAAAGGAAGTGTCTAAATCCCTCATGAACTTCTTTGCTTTAATCAATAGACAATTTAATAAAAATGTGAAATTTTTCCGAAGTGATAATGGTACTGAATTTCTTTGCATGAGAAATTATTTCTCAGAACAAGGAATAATATTTCAGACTTTATGTGTCCACACACCACAATAGAATGGGAGAATTGAACAGAAACATAGACATATTCCAAATGTTGTCAGGGCACTTCGATTCCTAAGTAATCTTTCAATTGATTTTTAGGGGTTAATGTGTATTAACATTTGGTTATTTGATTAATATAACTCCTCCAAAAGTACTAAATGGAAAAACTCCTTTTGAAATGCTTTACAGGGTACCTACATCTCTTCAACATTTATGCGTGTTTGGATGTTTATGCTACATACACAATAAAGGTAGACACAATGATAAATTTGCTCCCTAAAGTAAAAGGTGTATATTCCTTGGATATCCCTATGCATAATAGGGGTGGAAGGTTTTTTATTTAGAAACCAAAGATAGTTTTGTCTCTCATGATGTCCACTTCATTGAACATGAATTTCCTCTCACTCGATCATGTGTTCACCAATAGAATGGAGTCTGTTGTGACTCCCCATACAATGTCACTTTTTCGAACTATGAAAGGGAAGAGATGCCCCGCTCTACAACTGATCGAAATGTCGATCACGATGGGACCCTCAAAGTGAGGGGGGGTGCAGATTGCACCAACACAAAACTAGTAGCCAATGACGTGCCTACGGTGCCTTCGCCCAACAATTTGGAATATATCACCACACCATTTGTGGACCATGAAATGAAAATCTTTCTATAACAATAGACTGTATTACTGACGGGCAAATTCTGTCGCTATATGATATATTCCATCGGTAATCACATTTTATTGACAGATTACCGACGACCCTTAGTCCGTCGGAAAAACCATTGTCGAAAACGATTACCGACACGACCTGCACTGTAATTTGCAAGCAGTTGCCCTGCCCCATAAATTCTTCCTTTTTTCTTTCCACCAACAACATCAATCCAACACTGTGACCTAATAAGGTCATCTTCATCATCTGGTTGTTGGGTTGATTGAGGACATGAAGAATGTGAGGATCTGACCCATGAAAGTTTTGTGGAGAATTCTTCCTGTTAAAAGTGATCATAAAGTATTAGTAAAATATACAATATAAGGCACAAAGTTATGAATCGATACTACAATTACAAGTAAATTCTTACATGGGTCTTTCGGGACCTTTCATCAACGAACTGGTCAGTTCCTTTGCAAAGATGAGTTTGGTGGAAAACTTCATCAACATGCGCAGCTCGTCCTAACTCAGCTGCCTGTAACAAAATACAAAGTTTGATATGTACATTTAAATTAAAGTTACATAAGTTATATGACTAAATGGGTACTTACCATACGAATGGCATGTTCATGCACTGTGATTGATCCACCTGTATGGAGAACACCACCTTTTTCTGAAGACCAATTCTTCTAGGCGATTTCACACTTGGCCCGGTACTGTGGCGAATTCCAATGCTCCAGTAAGGAGGTCCAAATTTGCTCCCCAATCCAGTAGGGGCATTCTCCAGCTATCCTTGCATCTCGAAACATCTCAAAAAGCCTATGAGATGCCTTCGTGTGGAAATTGCGCTAAATTGGAACTTCATGTTTAGGTAACCACTGAACCTTCTTCTGTGACAACAACTCATATAAAGATTATGTAAATTAGTATATGTGTTGCATTACAATTAACATAGATGATGAATAGTAATTAACCCAAAATGGTTTTTTGTCATCATGTGGTATTGCTCCCCATGTTGGCCAAGGATTTAAAAATTGTTGCTTAATAGACCTTGTTATGGCCTAGAAGCAACTCTAGATGGCACAAACCTGCATATAAATACATCAAAGTCTTTTCAAATAACGATAAGTTAAATAATTAATGTAAAACAAATTAGTAAGAAACTTGGTTGGGTGTTACCCTTTCCCATAAGGTTCAATCATCGGTCGATTACTAGGAGCAGGGTCATCACCAGCTGAATCGTGATCATCAGATGGTGGGGGACGATCATCAGATGGCGGTATGGAGGATGAGGAGGGTATAGAAGAAGAAATTATAGGTGTTCCAAGGTGTGCAAGTGGGGAAAGACTAGCAGGACCGTGTGTTGGCTTTACCACAGGGTCTGGTGTGGGATGAATAAGAGGGTGTGGTGTGGAAAGATCATGACAGTATGGAGCATGTGAGGTCCCAACATCCGGTGTAGTCCGGGCAACAAATGTAGGAATCCTTATTATATATTTTGGTTGTCGTTTCCTCTTAGGTTTTGCTACGGCCTTGCCTTTATCAGGACGTGATTGTCGTTCTCCTGTCATTACTACAATAAAATTGTTATGGTTGAAATCAAGTTAAATAATTTACTCATGGCACAACAAATGAATATATATTACTTTTGAATATTAAATCATACAACAATACATCGTGTTTTAAAATTAAAGTTTGGAGAATGCACAATGTGTTTTAAAATTAAAGTTTCAATCATCATCTTTGTCTTCCTCTTCTTATCCTTCTTCTTCTTCAACAAGTTCTTCTCCTTCTTCTTGTATTTGTCCTTGTAATTCTTCAAATTCACCATTAGGGTCATGCAATCCTGATACACGTTCAACTTCAATGTGTTCAATATCATGTGACATTTCGTCAACTTGGTAGGCAATGTCTTATTCAACATCATTTGAGTCAATGCGACCCCTAGGCTTGGTTTGTATTGCAACAGAGCAACCATGTTTGTCGATGCTGCGAAATGGTGGATATGGGACATAATAGACTTGTCTAACATTACTTGCTAAAATGAACGGATCAAATGGTCGGTACTGTGAACTCATTTGCAATTCGACAATGTTATACCTAGGATCCATTCTTGTACCATTTCTAGAAGAATCAAACCATTCACAATAAAAAAGAACCACTTTCTTTAGAGAAGTAGAAGTGTTGTACTCTAACTCATATATTTTCTGTATTATCCCATAAAAGTCATCATAACCACCATCTGTGATGCCCTTCACATACACACCACAATTAGTTGTTTTTCTTTTCTTTGGGACCATGCATATGTGTGGAATTTGTACCCATTGACAAAGTAGGTGTGTCACTCTTTGACGTATCTCATGGGCCAATTTGCCAAATACCTTAAATCTTGAATTGTTGGAGTTAAAGGCTGATTACAAACCTGTAAATGAAGTGTAGTAATACATGCGGAAGTTAATGGGGGAATGAAAGGTGACATGAAGTGTAGTAATACATCTAAATGAAGTCTAGGAAACATGTACATACTTGATATCTGAACCAATTCGGAAACTCAGAGTGAATTCGGCCAGAAGCGCTTCCTTCTGGAATATGCTCAGCCACAACAAATGAGTTGTTCAATACGACGAACACAATAAGTGAGTACAGAAATGTCAGAATTAGAAAGTAAAGAAAAGGGATAGGGACATACTCAAGGTAGGGTTTAACTTCAATACAATTGATCAAGACATGCACATGCGCAGAGTTGAATTCAGCATCAGTCAACCAATGACTCATCTCCTTGCTACGTTACGACCAAGTTGTCGAAACACTGATAATGTTGAGTGAGATGTTTTGTTTTGGCACTTTGTTTCATTCTTAACATTGTTCGATGACAACATGAAATTCTTGAAATAACGTGAACAAAAGTATGTTGTCTCATGATGTAAGTAAGCTGCACAAATTGATCCTTCTACTCTGGCTTTATTCTTCATTGAATGTTTTGATTCTCCCATAAACCTTTCAAATGGATACATCCATCTATATTGCACGGGTCCACCAAGCCATGCTTCATAAGCAAGATGAATTAGAAGATGTTCCATTGAATCAAAGAATGTAGGAGGAAGTACTCTTTCTAATTTGTAAAGAATGATTGGAATAATTTCTTCCAACTTTGTCAGTGAATCTGCCTTGAGCGTCGTGGAGCACAAATCTTTAAAGAAGTGACTGATTTCTATGCGTGGATTTAAGACATGCACTGACAAACAATTGAATGCAAAAGGGATTAAAGTCTCCATAAATACATGGCAATCATGATTCTTCATACCCTGAATGCTTTCCTTTTCAATATTAGCACATCTAGGCAGGTTTGAAGAATAACCATCTGGCATTCTCAGGTCCTTCATCCACCGACATACTATTCTAGCCTCGTTTTTTGTTAACGTGTAATTTTCTTTTGGTTTCTGCGACCTCCCGTTATCTAGTGCCTTCAACTCCAAGTCTCTTCGTGAACAATATAAAGATAAATCTTTTCGTGCATTTTCATTATCTTTGGTCTTGCCACTAACATTCATTACTGTATTGAAGATGTTTTCGAAGAAATTTTTTTCTATTTGCATGACATCTTGGTTATGTCTTAGCAAATTATCTTTCCAATATGGAAGATGCCAAAAAATGATCCTCTTAGTCCAGTTATGCCATTCCCCATACCCTTCAATCCTAGTCAAACCACTTTCAGTCACTTTTGGAAAATGTTGGACTCTTCTCCAGATTTGTGATGGAATGACCTTAGGGGGGCATATCTGTTTCAACTTGGCCTCTGCGGAAAGCTTTTCTTTTTCGCCTAAATGGGTGATCACTACTTAAGAACCACCGGTAATAAATGAATTTCCTGTAGTGTTCCTTTATTAAGAAATTCACAGGATATTCTGCTCTAGCGGATGAACAATTGGGTCGAAGGTGCAAATTAAAAGGATTTCCTTCCAATTACTGGACTACGTCACCAACACAATTCACATGTTAAGCCCATCTGCTCGTGTTCCTTCACGGTCTTCATCCTCAGGTACCCCTTATCACGTCAAACGATATGTGACTTGTCATAACTTCTCTTTGGCACATCGTGTGTTTCTTGCAGCTCTTGCACAGGAAACTGAACCTGTGACTTTCAAGGAAGCAATGAAAGATCACCGGTGGCACAAAGTAATGCAAAATGAGATTCATGCAATGGAGGACAACCAAACTTGGACACTTATGCTGTTGCTTATTGGGAAAAAAGCTCTTGGATCCAAATGGGTTTACAAAATCAAAAGGAAATCTGATGGAACGATAAAAAGGTTTAAGGCGCGTTTAGTCATTCTTGGAAACAATCAAGTTGAAGGAATTGATTATATGGAAACTTTGCATTGGTGGCCAAAATGGCAACAGTACGCATTGTCCTTGCTATAACAGCTGCCGAAAATTGGAAATTGCACCAAATGGATGTGCATAATTGATGAGTCAATATTTTCTTGACTTTACTTAGTTTATTGTGCTAGAATTAATCAGGGAATTGTACTTAATTTTCCGGTATTTTCCCGTTTTTCCTAAATATGCTTAATTTGACCGAAAATTCTAATTTTAATTAATTTGAATTTTCTGAGCTAATTATTTGCATTATTATTTGCAGGGAAAATTTTGGAGATATATTTTGGAGCATTAGGATGAAGACAAAATAAATCAAGACTCTTCCATAAACGTTTTAGAATTAGTTGTATTTTAATTTAGTAGTTTAGAATTTTTAGACAAACTTTGACATTGTGGGCCAATTTTTGGTATTTGTTGTTGAGCCCAATAGTAAAAAATAGACACATGGCACCCTAGGGTTGGGTGGACCCCACCCTAATTTTTGAGACACTTGATCCTAGGAGGAAAAAAAAGTCCAGCCGTCACTTTTTGGGGGGCTGCCTCATTCTCTCGGCAATTTTCTTGGAGGCCAACTGCTGGAACGTTTTTTTTTTGGCATTGCTTTTTTTTTCCTTTGAATCATGGCTTTGTATTTAGATAAGGGTTGAATGAAGAGCTGCCACATCCAGCTACTCCGTGTCTTTTTATTATTCTACCAACAATTTTTTTCTTCTTATTTTTCAAAGAAAAAGCTATACACGTAAGAGGAAGCATAGTTGATTGAAATTGTAGTGCAACAATTTCCATTCATTGGCTGCAGCGGTTTGTTTAGTTTTTTTTTTTTTTTAAGTTTTCTTTATTGAATGAAAAAGGATTTTACACATTGCATAGATTGTGAGACGGACATCCAGCAGTCACCACAATGTTCTTTTTTATTTTAACTTTCTTGAAGTTGCTTTGAATGAAAAGGTCACGACATTTATTTTTTTAAAGAGCATGTTTTTTATTTATGTTAGCAAGAAGCATATTTAAATTTGGAAGAAAAAGGTGATTTGAGAGAAGCACATTTTTTCTCCCTAATTAACGCTGCTGGTAGGAGAGCTATATTCTGATTTTTCTCTTTGCATTCAATGGGTGAGATGTACGTGGAGCACTTGCTTTATTTCTCTTAGAATGAAGATTAGAATGAAGATGAGATCAGCTGTTGGATGTGACGGTGGGTAGCTTTAGATAGGATAGCTTCTCTTTTATTTTTTTTTTCGGAATGAAGAAGTAATTAGGTAGAATAGAATAGGTGTTGAATTTTCCGGATGGAGCAGGTTTGTTCATTCTCAGTCAGAGGAAGTATTTCACTTGAAGGAATTTGATTGCACATTGTGGAAAAAATTTCCGTTTCCAAATTTTTATTTCTTTCATTAAAATAGGGATAATTGTCCTCTTTTGGGATGTGACACTGCTGCTGGAAAAAGATCATTCTCTTTAATTCTCATTTCACTTGATTTAAATTGAAGGTACTTTTTCATTGTTTATTTTAGAAGACGTTGACATTCTGTTTTTTTGCTGAAGCGGTGTAGGCTAGAATTTCTTTTTGCAGCCATTTGTTTATTTTCTGTGCATGGTTTACTTGTGTGTGTTTTGGCAGATTCATTGTTTGGAGAAAGGGTGTTTGGAGAAAGGGTGCAACATATGTCAAGGCCAGGAGGTTATGTTTAGGCCATTTGCAATTTCAATTTATTTGGTAGAGGTAAATGAGGTCACATGAGTTGGTAAAAAAAAATGTTGTTTATTTTCTTTAGCTTTAAATTAGTTTGAGTTGTAGTTAGTTGTTTTTCCTTATTTAAATTAGTTTTGCATTTGATAAATTTAACTGTGTTTAGATATTTGATTAGTCTAGTATTTGATTTAGCATTTTCACTTTCTGGACTCGATTTTAAAAAATAACTGCAACCATACCAGAGGTCCAAATGCTACGTTTTATATGTCACATGAAAGATAATTGAGTCTACTTTCCAGAAAAAAAAACCTCATCTCATTTAGAACTCTGTAGAAAAAGTTATGATTAAAACATTGAGCATAGGTCAGAGCTGTCCAGTTCCAGCGTGAATTTTCGTATTTACTGTAGCAGTTTCGTTTTTACTGTTTTAATTTCATTTTCATGCATGGTGAAATGTTTTGTTGCATTTAATTTCGTTTTAATTGAATTTAATTATGTTTTTACATCTGTGTTGTTGCATTTAACTTCATTTTAATTTTTCCCCATCCACAAACAACACCTTCAACCTCCCCCCCCACTGTGTTAGACCTGATTCTGAACCGCAGTTGGTCCTTGTGAGACGACCTAGGAGTCACTTCCTAGCTATACTGCATTCTTAATATGCAATTAAATTTGTATGGGCCGCGACACCCATCAATAATGCTTTTTAACATGGTGATTTGCATGTAGAAGTATTCATGAAGCTACCACCCGATTTCACTATTTCTCAACTGGGAATGGTTTGCAAACTCAGAAAGTCTCTCTATGGACTTAAACAGGCACCTCGTTGTTGGTTTGCTAAACTTTGTTATGCATTCAAGGCTTATGGATTTGCCCAATCTCTCTGTGATTATTCCCTCTTTGTGTTGAAGAAACACAAGATCAATCTAGTTGTTTTACTCTATAAGCATGATCTAATTGTGGTTGGGGATGATCATGCTACAATTGGTCACTTCAAGGCATATCTACATGCTTGTTTTCACATGAAAGATTTGGGCCCTTTCAAATACTTTCTTGGGGTTGAGGTTGCTCACTCCAATATCGACATTTATCTCTGTCAGTGAAAATATGCTTTAGATATTATCGATGAAACTGGTCTACTTGGGAAAAACCTACTTTGATACCATCAGAGCAGAATCATCATTTGGCTCTTGCTGATGGACCAATGTTCTCACATCCTGGTTGTTATTGGTGTCTAGTTGGAAGTCTCATCTATTTATGTTTTACGGGACCAGAGTTATCATGTTGTGTTCATATATTTTTTTAGTTTTTTCAACAATCGAAACGGGATCATTGGAATGCTGCTTTGCGTGTTGTTCGATATCTGAAAGGCAACCTTGGCTAAGGGATTTTACTACGCAAAGACAACAATCTAGTTCTCTCTGAATGATGTGATTCTAATTGGGCGATGTGCCCCCTAACTCGACGTTCTCTCACTGGATGGATTATTGTTCTTTGTCATTCTCCAGTTTCTTGGAAAACCAAGAAGCAACACAATTTCTCGCTCTTCTGTAAAGGCTGAATATCCAGCCATGGCCACTACTATGTGTGAACTCAAATGTTTGAAAAGCATCTTATATTGTCTTGGGATATCTCATTTGCAACCTACCCAGCTCCTTTACGATAGCCAAGTTGCGCTTCACATCGCCAAGAACCCGGTCTTTCATGAACATTCTAAACATATAGAAGTTGATTGTCACTTTGTTCGCAATGAAATTCTTGCGGGTATCATTCAACCCTCCTATGTTTCTACTCGAGTATAGTTAGCTGACATTCTCACCAAAGCTCTTGGACGTGCTCAATTTCATTCCTTGCTTAGCAAGTCCGGTTCATGATCTTCATACACCCACTTAAGGGGAGGTAATTAGGTGATTCGTGATCCTACAATTCAATACTGATATTAGACATAATTATAAAATATATTCTATATTGATATAAAAAATAATTATGGAGATGTGCTACCAGAAATAGATGTGGAATTTGCCCAACAAATCACATAGCCAATCAAGAGAATCAAGGTAGTGTGATTATAGGAATCATTTTAGCCAATTATTCTGTATATAGGATTGTTGTTTCTGTAAATAGTTTTCTAGGGATGTATATAAGTTTGGTATCAGTCTTCAATAAGATTATCAGATTCTTCCACTGCCAACTCTTGTTAGATACCAAAGCATGTGAGAAAGATCCTGAAGGGGTCACACGGTGGCATGAAATCGAATGAAGATGAAGCTCTCACTACTAGCGCCCTTGATCTTGTTCACCGTAGGAAAAGAGGCAAGAGTGTGACATCGTAAGAAAATGTAACTTTTTATGGCAGTGGTGGAGGCGAACATGCTTTCAGAAGAATAATTAAAACAAGAATAATCAAACCAAACCCATAACAATGTTAGGTTTCATGAACAAACCTAGTGTGGAGAGGGGGACAAGAAACGAGAAGGAAGAAACACAAGTCATATTTTTTGTAAAAGTAAAGGACCAAATAATACATGTAAATAAGTGTCTTTTCATACCTTCGTATGATCGATTTAGTGGTAATAAGAGCACTAATAAAGAAGAAGAAGGATGCAATTTTTTTTTTAATAATGCAAATAGTTAAATAATAAACCATATATTTGATTGGACCTATCCATTTTACACGGCTGGCTGAAGTCAATCTCTTATGTGGTTAAACTCAGGTCTCATTGGTGTTGTGTCTTCCTAGTGAACCTCCTCCTCTATAAACTTAACAACTGGTATTAGAACAAGGTTGACTCAGACGAGTACAATGATCCTTGTATCGAAAGTATTCCTGACAAAGGGTTTGAGGTAAGTGTGTCCCGCTAAGATGAACGATGGTACGAAAAAAAAAAATACTCATGTTTGATAGTGTTTTCGCTCTATAAAAAGTGTACTAATGCGGAAAAGGTTCATCCTTAAAAATATATTGATAATATAACCAATAGAGAAGTAAGAAAACAAAATTCTATATTAAAATAAAATATTACATTAATCTAATAAAAATATTATAATAAAATAATAATTTATAAATTGTAAGTTGAATGTAATAGAAAACTAAAACACAAATATATCAAAATATAATGAAATAATAAAATGAATCGAAAACCAATAAGATAAAAAAAATCATTCTATTGGTTGATTTATAATGGAACGAAACAAAGATGTTTTAAAAACACTAAACTAAACTTGTTAGAACTTTCTTAATTCTCTTACCATTCTTATACGAAACGTACCCCAATATTTACACAAAATTGAGATTAAACAAGGGAATGAAATAGACAGGATTAATCTTCCAATCCATCTTCTTCCTTCCTTTTACATTTACCATTTTAAGAAATAAAAAACTTTGGTTCGTAAAACTCAGTGAAACAGACCTTCAAACGTGTTTCAAAAGCCATAAGCATAACCAGAGTTTGACTTTTGCGTATATGAGAGCATATCCGGTGTTAGACGAAGCAAACGAATGCTCCTCTCCATTTTAAGTTCTATCACACGTTGAACCGTAGCCGTGTGTTTTTCCAAGTTTTCCACAGTGATAATCCTTGTATAAAGATCATGTTGAAGTTGTGCCAGTTGTTCCAATTTAGCAATCTGCACATCTAGGTCAATCACATTCGCACGGTTCAACTTTTCAAGCACATCGTTAGCAATTTCCTCAACCATTTCAAATTCTGTCCTGTACGTCAACATCACACAGAATGCAATGTATTACAACCTCAAACATTCACAAAAATCCATTTCATAAGAGTTACCTGTTGACGTCGTTGCAATCCCAACCAGAAAAGTTTGCTGCTTCCACCAAAGCATTCCTCCATTCTCGTACCTTCTTCTTCTCCTCAAAATGTTTCTCATGTTTGGCAAAAGCCTCAGCAAAGGTTCCTCTCTGATTCCTCACATCAGAAGGATCAATGTCATAGAAAACAGGCAATACAATATGCCTTTTTCTCTTTCCACACTCAACTATTTTCACCAATTCATCCAAACACCTAGAATCTGCATAGTTTTTGGAGAAAACAATCAAAGAGAGTTTGGATTCTTCAATAGCCCTAACATGGGTTAAGGGCATTTCCTCTCCTCTCTCAACTTTGCACTCTGTGTAGGTTTCGATATCTCGTCGTTTCAAAGCGCCATTAAGATGGCTAGTGAATGTCTTGCGGGTGTCTTCACTTTTAAAACTAATGAACACCTCGTGTTTTTCTGGTTTAGTATTGGAGGAAGATGAAAAGGATGAATACATGATAGACTATGAATATGGCAAGAAATATTGAGAATGTGAGACTCTATGTGACTAGTGTGTATGTATGTGAAGTTAACCTCTTTGACGATATACTTCGCTTTATAGATTGGCACCACTCTATAACCCAGGAATAAAGAAGATCAATAATAACGGGGAAATGCCAGAAGCAAGGAGTTTGAAAATTTCGTGGTTGTTGCTAAAGTGAATGCATTGCAAGTTGAGCACATAAAAGTCAGCATTATGCATGTGGAAAGGATATAGAAGAGTCGCAAATCTCGGCTATAATATCAAGTTGACACAAACCAGAAAACGTATTCTGGTTTTATGAGGTTGCCAATTTTGACTTTTCATTTCATAGTTACAAATATTAAGAAGTAATGTTCTAGATTCTAATTAGAAATCCATAAATTTACAAATAGAAAATTGAAGGTAGATTTTATTTTTAAATGCACTCTTCAATTTGATATTAGAGGCATTCAAAATCTAACAATATTTGTTGATTGTAAGATGTTATGAATTATTCATTTGAATAAACTATTAATATCTAGTTTCATATTCAAAGTAATATATATATATATATATATATATATATATATATATATATATATATATATATATATTTCAAAGTTATGAAATGCTGAAAATATCATATATCCGTTTAAACTATCGATTTTTATACGAGAATAGACAAATATACCTCATATATTACAGAATTGATAGATTTTAAAAAAATTATAAAAATAAATAAGTCGTATAATTTCTTACACGACTTCATGTGAAGAAGTCATGTATCTCCTAGACAACTCTTGGTTTGCTATGTTTGAAAATTTAAAGTCATCACCTCCCTACTTTAACCTTGAAGTAATCTAATTTCACACAACAATTGATTATTAGTTTTCGTAATTGATTATAACGCGTTGAAGTCGTGGAGCCATGATGACTTCAACTTCTCAAATATGTCATACATGAAGTCTTCTAAGATATGCATGAGTTTTTCATATGAAATCGGGTGAGAACGACACAAATAGTCTATTTTCGTATGTTTTTAAAAAAATCTACCTATTCTCATAATATATGACAAATTTGTTTATTCTTTGTAAAATAAAAATACCAATTTTATACTATGTAATTTTATGCAATTTTTTTTAAACATCAATTTTGATAAAATTAATTTAAACTTAAAATTCACTCAGAAGATAAGAAGATAACGTGAAACATTTCCTTCTTTATATTTGATTATTATAATATGCTATAAAAAATTATGCTTTACCGAGGAATTCAATGTGCGTTATCTCTTTAGGTCTCTTTTATAATAACATTTTTTTCTTTATAGATAGTGAGTCTTCTAAAGCAAAGTTAGTTTTTTTAAGCAATTAGACTTTAGCTCAAGTTTAAGTTAGTGGAAAGAGATGTCATTAAATATAACGCCTCTTCTAGTTGGTTATTATTTGTGTTTTCTTAATTATCATGTTGGCTTGGATAATCTCTTGATCCCACAAGACTAATTAAGATTACATAATGGTTCACTTCTAAACCTAAGAGTTCATCCATAGTTTATATGTCATCTAAAAAGGTACCTAACTAACTTGCATTTAATCCAATCCTATATTAAGTGATCAGATTATGACTAAATAAAATAAGACTAAACAATACAAACTCATAGTAATCCTATGCAACATATATATTACATTATCTGCAGTTCCTCCATAAAATTTTCCATAAAAAAACTTCCATAAATTAGTTTAATCTTTGAAATTTGTTTCAATGATACGATGAAATGTTTAAAATGGATGACCATTTAGAATGATTTTCATTCGCAGTGCTTTATTTCGAAGACCTAAAATTTAAATTATTCGAGCATTTTAGTCTCTAAAGTGATTATAATTAGTAGTTAATAATGATGATTATACATCACTAAAACATGCATACTTTAAAAATAAACGCATATATTTGTAATTGAGAGAGACTATTAAAACAAAATTAATTCTTTCAATAGAGAAATACACAATAATTTTATCATTTAATAAATTGTATACTTTATCTCGGTAAAAGCAAAATATAATGAAGAAAAAGAATAACGATATATTAATAGAGAATTTTTTACAATATTTTGAGATAATATATCTATATTTTCTTTATTAAATTTAAAATACGTGAATATAATAATAAATAAAAAATGAATTAATAAAAAAATAACAAATAATGAATTACTAAAAAAAATAACGAAAAAAAAAATTAAAATAATCTATTTCACAAAAGAAAAATTACGTATTTGAATGAAGAGAAAAGAAGGACAAGTAATTTAAAAATATGTGACTTTAGTCAAATTTTATTTTTTTAATTTATTTTCACTGTTTCTTTTCTATAGTTGACTTAAATGAAGTAGTTTTTTTCGTACAATCTTTGAAATAAGCAATGAATGAGGTTGAGAATATATACCGTAGCCGTTTTCCCACAGACTTTCACGCGTAAAAGCATTGAAATTTGAATGGTGGGGCACAGCTTAGAAAGAGTGTGATGAGTGGTAGGAAGGTTCGTTCTGGTTTCTGTAATAAGTATCATTCATGGCAGAAGAAGCTATAAGTTGACATTCACATACTCACATATTCAGATACACAGAAAGTGTTAAAAACAGCTACCAAGTCCTTTATCCATGGCGTGGTCAAGCTCTTCTTCCTCCGGAACAGCCCCTCAGGAAAAGCACGACGTCTTCCTCAGCTTCAGAGGCGAAGACACGCGCTACACTTTCACTGGCCACCTTCATGCCTCCTTGACCAGACTCGACGTCAACACATACATTGACTACAACCTTCAGAGAGGAGAAGAGATATCGTCCTCTCTTCTTAAGGCTATCGAGGACGCCAAACTCTCTGTCATCGTTTTCTCCAAAAACTACGGAAACTCCAAGTGGTGTTTGGATGAGCTTGTCAAAATACTCGAATGTCGGAGGATGAGGGGGCAGATTGTCTTGCCCGTTTTCTATGACATAGATCCTTCCCATGTACGCAACCAGACTGGTACTTATGCAGAAGCGTTTGAGAAACATGAGAGAAATTTGCAGGGTCAGATGCACAAGGTGCAGAAATGGAGAGAAGCCCTAAAGGAAGCTGCTAATTTTTCTGGTTGGGATTGCTCTGTCACCAGGTAATTATTCTATGTCAAAGATAATCAAAATCTTAGTTAAGTTCACGTACACCCAACAAGCTTGTTTGTTACTGTTAATCCTTATTCATATCTCTTTGGCTTAAGGTAGATTGATTTATCCTAAGCATGATTAGAATATTACCATTATATAAGTGCAGGATGGAATCTGAAGTCATCGATAAAATAGCAAATGATGTGTTGGAAAAGCTGAATCGAGTGTATGTTGGCGACCTAGATCAGCAGATTGCAAAGCTAGAGAAACTTGCAGAACTTCAATATCTGTTTTATACAAAGATAATTACCGTAGAAAACCTAGAAAAACATAACGCAACAGTTCAACGTCTCACGGAACTTAAAATGGAGAGAAGTGTCCGCATGCTTCGCTTGTCACCTGATATGCTTTCACATTTGAACGATTCAAAAAGAAATTCTAACTATTTCGACTTTTAATGTTAAATTTTCATACTATATCGCCAGCTGGTGTTATTATGAAGTTCCAAGGAAATCAGATTGTTCTTTCAGATATTGTTGTTAATCAAAGGATGTATCAGACCAGATGCTTCCAACTGTCATGAGAAATTTAAACATGTGGATTGATGTGTTCTACTTTGATTTTGTATCAATTTTTCATATGTTCTAAGTAAGTGGTTTTAAAGGTACTAATAATTTTAAGTAAGATTTAAGGTTTAAATCTTGTTGAGAATGATAGTTGGAAAGAAAACTCAAAGTACTGAAATTACAAAGAATATGAATTCACTTCAGGATTACATGCATGTATATGCAACTAACACACATAGGATGATTTAATAAAGAGATCAAATTTTACTCAATGTTTGTATCAAATCGTTAACTAGTTTTATCAACTAAGGAGATAATATGACTCGGGTTTATTGATGATGGTGATAATTTTTAGGACAATGATATTTTAACACCATTTTTTGACATTATTTTGACACTGCACACGTGTCAAGATGTGATTGGACGATTTCAAATTAAAAAAGTTGAGGCAGGGGTATATTTGGAAGAGAAAAATCAAAGTTTGTTTTTTAATTTGAAATCGTCCAATCACATTTTGACACGTGTGCAGTGTCAAAATGATGTCAAAAAATGGTGTTAAAATTTTATTTTCCTAATTTTTAACACTATATTGATACACTTACATTCATTTCTTATTTTATTAATGGAAGACTAGAAATATGTATGTCAAATTAATTTTTTCTTTAATATTTACTCAAAAACTACTAAAAGTATATTTTTATTTTAAAATTTGAAATAGTTTTAAAAAACTTAGATAAAAAAATATATTATTTTTTTATTAAGTGTTAAATAAATGTAAAATAAAAGATTAAAAGGTGTACATATATATACAAATTTTCCATTTTGTATTCATGGTATAACACTTCTAGATGTTACTAACGTAAAAAGTTGATAACCTGTTATGTCAATTGATAATTAATATAAAAAGTGGATATATTATTTCGATTATTTAGTACACCATGGTGTTTTTTTTTTAAAAAAAAAATCATGTGGAAATTCTTTCAATATGCATTATAGATCACAAGGTTGTCTAGAGATGATGACACGTGAAATTATATTTTATGACATTTGTTTGAAAAAAAAAATATCATAGGTTTAATTCAAACGTTTTTAGTCAAAGTTACTTTATAAAGAGAAATTAGTCCGATATTTTCATATATTATTTCAGAAGAAAAAAAAAAGTTTCGAACCCAGAACATTTGGGTATTGGTTAAGAAATTAAAATAAGTTTTTTTTTTTTTTTTTTTTTTTTTTTTTTTTTTTTTTTTTTTAAAAATCATATGAAACGAATTAAAAATTAGTGCATAAATACGTTTTTATATATTCCAACAGAACTTTTCCTGTCTGTGTCTCTTTAAGAAAAATGTCTCTCCCTTTGTATAAGATCAACTTTTAATTTTTTTTTTCTGTATAATTTTTTTATATAAAATATCCTTAATTTAATTAGTAAACTTTTGACTAAAAAGTAGTAACGTGTGCTTAACCTAATCAAATAGCTTAGCCTTCCACTTGGGGTTAGTTAATTAATGGCTTATTATTATAGAAATAATTATTCCCCCATTCTCTAATAACTGGATTTAAAACTAGAGAAAATTAGCCACGGCTGTGTTTATCTGTCAACTGAAGCGAAACAATGCTCAATGAACTTCTAGTCTGTTGATGGCATTACCCTTTATTATTTTTTAACTGGTATTACAAAACAAAATTAAAATGTATTTATTTCTTCAAAATTTTAATTCCAGAACTAACGAATATTTCAGAAGGCTGATTCTATAAGTGATTTGTAAGCTCTAGCAACATTTTTTTTCCCCTGAATCACTTCGCAGTTCAAATTCAGGAAGAGTTTTAATATTTATTGGGATTAACTTTTCAAAAGTGATTTGTAAACCCTTTCTGGGTTAAATGAGGATAGATTTGAAATAGGATGATGATATTTTGACAATACTTTTTTATAACGATATACGTGTTATTACTTTATTAGTCAATTTGAATTTATGTTTAAAAAAATATCTAAAACGGATCAATCAAATTGCTACGCGTTGTTAAAAAATTATTAAAAAAATGTTAGTGAAAAGAATTTTTTCTTAAAAAAGAGTAGCATCGTTAACAAAATAAGAGATGGTGCAAAAATGGAAAGCATTAGAAAGAATTATTTTGACTATTTACACTTTATTGAATGAGATTGAAATTCTTGGTAATTCATTTTGTTCATACCCAAATCACGAAAAATCATTCAACCCAAAAGAAGATAATACAGAGGAAAAATCATACAATTTGAAAATTTATTTTAGTGATTATCATCTGAAACGGAGGTCTTATTACCATAACAACCTTAGCCCTGTTTGAATCCATTTGCATAACATATATCTCCAATATGGAAAACAAGGTCAATGTTTTCCAAGTACTGGATAAGCTGCAGAGTAGTGTTAATTGAGCCATGCTGGAACTTCAACCTGCATGGTTAACTATTTATCAAATACTCATAATTGATCTCGTAGGCACAAGGTTTTAAATCGTGTTTAGTCTCATCAAGATTGTTGATATTGCGGGAAACTATAGAGAATGGTAAGCGTGAAAACCAAGTTAACCATGTCATGTGATGTGTGGTATCCAACGCCAACCTTCATTAGGTTGACCATATAACCCGCAAGCATTACGTTGAGCAAGGAAAAAGAGCTTTGTAAAACAATTAAAAGTGACCATGTAAAATCTTGCAGACAAAATTTAACAATTTTTAGTTTGAGAGTGTAATGAAAGATCCAATCCAAGATTTCCACAATCTAAATATCAATATTATCCGAATCACAAAACACGTCTTTGACTACATTAATCTGTTCTATATATCATTGTTGATACCCAATGTCAACGTACAAATATAATGTGTGAAATATATTGCTGATTGAAGAGGCAGCATATAATATCAAGAAACTCCTAATATTGATTCTTACAGAGCATTGTATCCGTTAGGAATTGGATAATTTATAAAAGAAGGCCCAAGGCCCATCTGTCTTAGCTGTGAAGTGGTGAGAATAAGGCGGGTAGAACGGGTATATAAAGAATAAAATATTATATCAGGAGGGGAGGAAAATATCTTATACCTTGGTATAGTCAGGTTTTGATACCTCGAGAGAGGGGTTAGACCCTCGTTACACGTGTTGTTTCTTTCTTTTCAGTAAATAATATACTCACACTTTTATACAGCTATTATGTTGCATATTCTGTGAGTGTGAGTGAGTTGGTTAGGATTTTATCACTGAGAATCGTAACAAGTGGTCCGACCTGCCGGATCCAGGTGGCGAGTGATCGGAGAATGGAGGGAAAAAATGAAGGACGCCTAAAAGTGGTGGAGAACCAGCTTGAAGCTTTGGGGATTACTGTAGAGGGGTTGAAAGCTGAAACGACAGCGATGAGACAAGATTCAGCTGCCATTCGCCAAGACCTTCAAGAGGTTATGCGCATTTTGGGAGGTCGCAATCGCAACCACGAGGGGGCATCAGACGGGAGCCAGTCGTCGGTGAATGGTGACCGGAGAGGGAGACGAGAGGAGGAGAACGGAGGACGAGAGACAGAACGGACGGAGGGACATTTTAATTGGAGAAAGAAAGTAGAACTTCCCGTATTCGAAGGCACAGATCCATTGAACTGGATCAATCGTGCGGAGCGGTTCTTCGAATTACAGGGAGTGACGGAGGAGGAGAGGGTCCGAATCGCATACGTCAGCATGGAGGGGAGTGCTGGCTATTGGTATCGATTCTGGAGAGAGAAGGCGAGAGACCGCACATGGGAAGGGCTCAAAGGGGCGATGATTGGAAGATTTGGGGAGCGAAGCAGATGAACCATTTTTGAAAGATTGACGGTGAACCGTCAAACAGGCACTATTGATGAATATATACGCGACTTCGAAATCTTGGTGGGGCAAACAACGGGGTTGACCGACGAGCAACAACTAGGCTATTTCTTAGCCGGATTACAGGACAACGTAAGGGATCTTATACGTCCACACGATCCGCAGGAACTACTGGCGGCAATGCGAATCGCAAAAGATGTAGAGATTATACCAGGAGGAACGAAGATTGGGGGTGGAAATGCGAGTCGATCACAAATATCTGGGGGGCGAACTTGCGGGGGCGATAATTCGAGTTGACTCGATTCGCAATGAAGGAGGACGAGCGGCAGGTGCAGAGAGTGTAGGATCTGGGGGAGGAGAAGGTAGTTTGGGAAGAAATGCGAGTGCAGGGGGGAACGAAACCATGGGCAGAGGGGTGCGAAACCTTCCCTACCACGAGTATCTTAAGCGTCGTGAAGAAGGCCGTTGTTTCAGATGTGGCGGCCGGTTCGGTCTTGGAGATCGATGTCCAGAACGGAGTTTGCGAGTGACAATTTTAGGGGAAGATGAGGAGGAAGACCTTGGAGAAACCAAGAAGGAGTTGGAGAACGCCCGATTAGAATTATCATCGCTCTCTGTCAGAGGGATGATTCAACTGAGAACCATGAAACTTCTAGGGAGCTTGGAGGATAGGGAGGTGTTAATAATGGTTGACAGTGGGGCCAGCCATAATACCTACAAAATTGCTCATCACTAAAGGTGTTGGATATTGAAAACAATGAGGTAGATGATGGATTTCCAGACTTCCTAAATTCAATATCCACATTCCGTGTTCTGGTTTTGAGGGGAAACAAATTTTATGGTCACATTGAATGTGCTGATAATAGTACTTGGCCAATACGTATTCTGAATAAAAGACAACAACATCTAGAAGAGGAGATAAGAGAACAAGTGTTGATTGAATGGAATGAAGGAGGAGTGGAGCAATTTCCAGAATTCAACCTTGGGGACAAGGTTCATCTTCAGGATGGGGGTAATGTTAGGAATTGGATAATTTATAAAAGAAGGCCCAAGGCCCATCTGTCTTAGCTGTGAAGTGGTGAGAATAGGGCGGGTAGAATGGGTATATAAAGAATAAAATATTATACTAGGAGGGGAGGAAAATATCTTATACCTTGGTATAGTCAGGTTTTGACACCTAGAGAGAGGGGTTAGGCCCTCGTTACACGTGTTGTTCCTTTCTTTTCAGTAAATAATATACCCACACTTTTATACAGCTATTCTGTTGCATATTCTGTGAGTGTGAGTGAGTTGGTTAGGATTTTATCACTGAGATTCGTAACAGTATCTTAACTTACTGTACACTTACATCAGATCTATTTTTTCTTACATGTCTTTTCTTGTAGTACTTCCAAAACTCATATTTCTGCCTAATCACTTTCACACCCGTCTTACTTTTAATCTGAGCAAGAAAGGCTCTCCAATCCTTGTTTTTCGGAGCAGCTCTGGCCCCAAGAATGGCCAGAAGAGTCTGATACGAACTGACATCCATAGTCTGTTTAATCTTGACCATCTGCTTGTGATAAAGAAATGCAAAGGCAAATATCATATAGTGCTGTATAAGAATGTGAGGTGGATTTTATACCAACTTCCTTCATCCTCAAGAATGCATCTGCAGCTGCCAGGTCACTTGGGGTTTTTTGCTTACCATATGCACTGATCAGACAAGTATATGATTTGGCATTTGGCTTCAAGCCAACTTCTTGCGTTTCAGCCATTAGCTTTTTTACAATCTCGGGTTGATTCTTCTGCTGCATGCATGCATTAAAATGTTGAAGGTAGCTACAGTAGGCTTAAAAAGGCCTTCAGCTGCTTCTACATGGTTGTATTTATAGTCATATTTAAGTTTTCTTAATAACAATTAACCAACAAGTCATAAGACCAAGTAAGCCCAAGAGGTAAACAACAAGATTTTCACCGCCACAAGGGAAAAACTAAAATGGTAGAAGAGAAATGCGTATGATTTGCTCAAGCCCCATAAAGCCAAATCATCAATGTGGTAACCGACTAATGATTAACACGCTATTAAAATTTTAAATTAAATTCTATTACCAACCAAATGAAAACGATATTTGCACAATTGGACACTTATAACAGAAATACAGAAACATTTAAAAATACAAAGACATGTAAGAAAATATGTACCTCCAGTTGTGCCTTGATAGAACAATACAAAGAAACAATGGTTTTCCACCACAAAATTAATAGAGTTTTGAAGAAAAATTATAGCCCTTGAAAGAATTTGAAAATAATATCGACAACCTAAAACATCATGACAAAACTCCAAAGTTGCTGAATTGAAGCCCACGTTTTGAAAGAATCCTCAACTTTCATTTGAGTTATTTTTTCCAGACATGATGCTTTAATCCCTATGATATGAAGTGGCGAATATAAAAGGTTCAGGCATTTAAGCCAGCCCAGTTCTTGAATGCAATAAGAGCTTCCGTTTTTCTAAAATTTCTTTTCCTTAACTTTGCCACCCTGAGCTTTTTCTTGTGGGTCTCCATGAATGCTTGCTTGTATCTCCACTTATCAACAAATATTTTCATCTCATTAGCTTTCTCCTCAACTTGCATAAAAGCATCAAAGAAACCACCCTTGACCATAGCATAAAGGAACGCATCAACCAAATTGTGGTCAAACTTGATCCCCTCTGCCCATCCATGGGTAGCTTCCTCTTAACCTCGTTCCACAACACCAGCACGAGAAAATATTTCTCAGCCAAGACATATCCATTAATCAAAGACAAGTATGTCTGATCGTTTGGCTCAAACTGCAGGAACGTCATCCTTCTAAAAGTCCTTCTCACATCTTCAAGTCTCACAGCTTTACAGAAAGCATGGATGATAGAATTCCAATCATGAGTACCTACATCAATCCTAAGATCCTCAACCAACTCATCCAAGAAAGCCGCCATCAACTCAGGCCGATGTTTTTCCTGTTAGCAAATCTGTGATTTTTTCAATTAAATGAAAACAACACAGGATTTTGAAACTATTCTCACATACACAATAAAGGAGAACTAACCTGGATTCATTGTGCACTTCTTCCTGTCAATTATTTTTTCCTCCTCTTACTCCTCTTTAATGCTTTCTTGATGATATAGAAGTTGCAGAATGTCTTTATTTTTCAGCCAGAGTTTCTTTTCTTTCCGAGAACGTTATTGTTTCTCTTTTCTTTTCAGAAACTTGTCTTGTCAACAGAAGTCAAACTTTTTCCTCTTTTAATGATATTTTAATTAACTTTACTAAAATACCAAAATGCCCTTTTGGAGTGAGAAGACAGGGATTAATTTTAATAACTCTAAAATAATCCCAATAACTTTAATACCTTTTATTCTAATAATCATCACATTAAAATCTTTACATCAAAGTTATACTTTTCATTACATGAACCAATGTTAATTATTAATATAATTTAACATTCTCCCACTTGGTTCATGTGATGACTTAAAGATGTAAAAATAAACTTTAAGTGCGCACCATTCATTAGAATTATTAAGTCATCATCCTTATATGAATTGAAATTATCGGATCATGGCGGGCAAAAGTCATGATCGACAAGATTCCTTCCATGTATCACATAATCAAAACAACTCAACATAACTTTAATCAATCTTATAACTTTCATGTCTCTAAAGGAAACCTATTATGTTACCACAATCAATAATACATGTATATAACTTAATGTGGATAACAATAGAATAAAAAGAAACATAACTTTAATTGAATTCACAAGTTTCATGACAGTACAAGCATATAACTATACATATCCATATAGATAGATAACATCATCATGTTAACATTGACTTATCCATAATGCCCATACTTTCAACATGGCCAATAAAAGTTTTGGGCGGTAGTCCTTTAGTTAACGGATCTGCTATCATCAAATCCGTACCAATATGCTCAATCAACACTCTATGTTTCTCCACTTCTTCTTTGACTGACAAGTACTTCAAATCCATGTGTTTAGCACCCTTTGAGTACTTGTCATTTTTAGAGAAGAAGACGGCTATAGAGTTATCACAATAAAGGAGGGCTTTATCGAAGGCCATAATCACTCGGAAAGAGCCAAAAGCCGTCGGTAATTGGTCATTACCGACGACTTAATGACCGTCAGTAATTCCCTTGTCGCTAAGCCTTCGGTAAATACCGAAGGGCATAAGTCTTCGGTAATTACCGAAGGGCATAAGCCTCCGGTAATTATCGAAGGGCATAAGCCTTCGGTAATTATCGAAGGCCAGAAGCCTTTGGTAAAGCCTTCAGTAACATTCGGAAAAATACAAAGTTATATTTGTATTTGTTATCCAACCACATATACCTGCATAGAGGTTCACACAACACAGACAAACCTGCATAACAGTTTCCAACCACAGACAGACCTGCATATTGTGCATCCCAAAATCATTCAATATTTGTAAAGTTCAAATTTAAGAAGTTATTTCTATAAATGAAAAATGAAACATAAAACAATAATATCATCCTTTACTAAGCAAAGATAATGTTCCAAAATCATGATGTACTAAAATTCAAATTTACTAACATCAGGATGTTCTAACAACTATGATTAAATAACAAAATAAAACTAAAAATCTACAAAGTGATGACTGAAAATGTGTTTGTGCACAAAGGATGGATAATGACCATTTAAAGAGTGCTCATAAGTTTGTAATGACACAATACATGTGCACAAATGTTCCAAAACCACAAAGGCATACAAAATGACTCTAATAGTTTCCTAAATATGCAGAAAATTTCTCCAAACTGCACCAGGAAATTGTTGCTAAAAAAAAGGGAAACATGAATGGCCAAAATGAGTGGTATTCTGTTTAAAGCTCAAACGAAACATCCAACACATTTATATTATGAGATTGAATGTGTGTGATCACTTTGACAACAAAGATATGAAACACATCAGAATCCACTAGTTCACTTGCAATTTTCAAGCAAATTTGGTGGTTTAAATAGTGATTTTGTGCATTGATTGGAAAATGACCAAAAGAACAATGCACATAGCTTCCAAATGGAAAAATGCACTTACTCAAATGTAAAGAATGCACTGAAACATCTAGATGCAACAAATCACAGCAGCTGTAGTCAATTATGCAGCACTTTTAAACCAAAATTTGCACCAGAATTTCAATACTGAATTGGAATCAAACTGGACAACACAAATAAAACTTATGGAATTTAACATCACAACAAGCTTTCAACATCACAAATCTGCAAATATACCAGAAAAAGTGCTTAAACATTGGTGGTTTGAATGGTCATTTTGCATAAAACTGTTTATAATCACAGTTTTATGGTTCCAACAACTTTTCTTTATCAAATATGACTTGTAGAAGCTGCCAGCACATGCTAAATATGATTAAATCAAAATATCACTAGTTCAGTTGCTCCTTAACACCAACTTTAACCATTTTCACCAACCAAATTCAAGCATAAGAAACAAATTGGAGTATAATCATGTAATCTAACTCTAGGATAACAATTGAGATGTGAACAAGACTCTAGGAGTGAATTAAAAGATGTCCAGAGGTGAGTTCTAAGCTGGATAGATGAGAAAGAGACAAGATTGGCATTATTACTTTTAAGAACCAGCATAGAGGACAAGAAAGTAGAAACCAAGAAACCTATCACATGCTACCTAGGCCTTAGCACAATGAGGTTATGGACTTCTAATACTTTAGCAAGTCATGAATAAGATTAAGTTATCATCACAAAATTTAAGTAAGCCATTGTAGTAAGTGCAACAATCCAAGTTTATGGCTATTGGTGGTAGAGGAAACATCGGAGGAAGAGGAAACATAAATGAAAATAAAGTAAAAGATATAAAGTAGGTCATGGTTATAATCAATGACTTATGATGTGTTCATCAATTATCGTAAAGCTAAATTAAAAGTTGAACTCATACATTTAGAGAATGGACCTACACACAATTTAACTAAGAAAATCAAATTTTCACGGTTGTATAATTCACATGTAATTGAATGAATGACAGGCATTATAGTCATTCATATGACTTTGAGAGAGGGTGATCCTACCTTTAGAGAAAAGATCCTTAACTACTCACGCAGGGGACATATTCTCCAAATATCCAATTTCAAAGATGATTCAAGCCCTCAAGGTAATTGAATCACTTATGCAGATAAACTTTTATAATTAACTATTTTGAACATCTTGGCCTTTTTCTTTCTTATTCAACATTTACCCATTACATGATCAATTATTCAACTTATCCTTGTAGCTTGGGACTGTTCTGCATGGGTTCGAACCTATGCACTATTATTGGTAGAAAGACTTTAATGCTTGATTAGTAGATTTAGAGTTAGATCATATTTCTATATTTTTTTTTTCAAGTTGATTTACGTGGTAGTTAGTCATCACATAACATTAATTCATCATTCTCATATGGAACAGAGCACTATCATCATAATTCCAAATCATGAATTCTAACACAACATACACAAATTAAATCTGATTCTTGCAATTATAATCTTCTCATGCTATAGAATATTAGTAGATTACTATAGTTTGCCCAACTAAATGATGCCTTCTGCTAAGAAAGGGTTACGAAATGTGAAATGCTGGAAATCTATTCCCTGGGTTCTTGAAAATCAATTATCCCGTTGTCAAGATAAATAAAATATCATACTTTTATTTGATATATTATGGAATCTAAATTGGGCCAGCACATATGAAAAGTAGATGAACTTAACAACAGTATGCGGGTTTCAGAAATATGAACATAACGTGAATGAAATTCTATGGAACTTACCTCAACAGAACCCCGCAATGGCACCTCCAACGAAGTCCCTCACCGTCGACACCACCAACCCTTAACGTGCAACCACCCCACGACGAACTCTAGCTCAAGACTTCCCAAACCAGCACGTACCGTGAAGGAACCACGAACCCTAGCCCAAGACCATCGTGAAGGACCACTGTGACTGACTGAGAAAGTGAGGGAGCGTGAAGAAAAAAAGGGAAGTGCGTGAAGAAAGGGAGGGAAGTCTGTGAAGAAAGGGACGAAATCGACAAAGTCTGAAGAAAATGAATTTGGGGAACGAAAACCCCAATTTGGGGGTTAAATCACCGAGAATCTTACCGACGGCTTAAAAGCCTTCGGTAATCATCTCCATACCGACGACCTCAAGGCCTTCGGTAATCATCTCCATACCGACGACCTCAAGGCCTTCGGTAATATGCCTTCGGTAAATCGTGCATTTCCTATAGTGCCAAGCCTCGATACAAAGTTCCGCAACCACAAAGCATGAACCGTGGCCTCAAAGCATGCCAGGAATTCAACCTCCATGTGGAAGTGGCAATGACTGATTGTTTTGCTCTTTTCCAAGAAATTGCTCCTCCAGCCAAAAGATAGACATATCCAAATGTGGATTTTCTTGAATCCACACATCCAGCATAGTCTAAATCCGAATAGCCAATCACTTCGAGATGATCTGACTTTCTATAAGTGAGCATGTATTCTTTGGTACCTTGTAAGTACCTAAGAACTTTCTCTGCAACTTTCCAGTGATCCATTCCGGAATTACTTTGATATCGGCCTAACATTCCAACAGCAAAACTGATATCTGGCCGAGTACAAGTTTGAGCATACATCAAACTCCCAACCACTGACGAATAAGGAATGAACTCCATGGCCTTTCGTTCCAAATCATTCTTGGGACATTGCATTTGACTAAACTTGTCCCCTTTTTGAATTGGAACTATTCTAGGAGAACATTTATCCATTCTGAATCTCTCTAATACTTTGTTAATATAGCCTTTTTGAGACAAACTTAACAATCCTTGTGATCAATCATGAAATATTTCTTTTCCTATCACATAAGATGCCTCATTCATATCTTTCATTTCAAAGTTGTTAGAGAGAAATTTCTTTACATCATGCAACATACCAATATCATTAGCAGTAAGAAGAATGTCATCAACATATAGGACTAAAATAACAAACTTACTACCACTGACCTTTATGTATATACACCGGTCAACGGTGTTCTCTACAAAACGATACGCAATTATGGTATCATTAAATTTTAGATACCATTGTCGGGAAGCTTGTTTCAGTCCATATATTGATTTCTTTAATTTACACACCAAATTTTCTTTTCCGGTTATGGTGAAACCTTTTGGTTGATCCATATAAACTTCCTCTTCTAAGTCACCATTCGGAAAGGCGGTCTTTACATCCATTTGGTGAAGCTCTAAATCATAATGAGCCACCAAAGCCAAAACAATTCTCAAAGAGTCCTTCTTAGAAACAGGAGAGAAGGTCTCTTTGTAGTCAATGCCATCCTTTTGAGTGAAACCTTTGGCGACTAATCTAGCTTTATACCTTTCAATATTACCTTTTGAGTCATGTTTAGTCTTAAAGACCCATTTACAACCGACTCTTTTTGAACCTTTAGGCAATTCAACTAGATCCCATACTTTATTGTCGTCCATTGATTTCAATTCTTCTTTCATAGCATTCAACCAATTCTCTGAATTATTACTTTCCATGGCTTGTCTGAAAGAGACTAGATCCTCATCAATGCTTAAGTCATATTCATGTTCAACAGAGTAAACCACATAATCATTTGAAATAGCAGGTCTTTTCTGCCTTACAGACCTTCTTAATGTTGCTTCTTGTGGTTCCTCTATCAATTGCTCATTTATGAGTTGTTCATTTGTGACTTGCTCATTGTCAATTGGCTTAACATTTATATGTTCATTTTGTGGGATTGGAACATTAACTTGTTGTCTCTGCTTGTTGTGTGACTGTGATACAACAAGAGGGATAACAACTTCAGAAGAGACATTAGATGTAGAGACACTATCAGTATGCTCTTGAATGTCCACTATTCGTGATTCCTCACTCCCACTAAATTGACCATTTTCAATGAACCGAGCATTTCCAGACTCAACTATTCTTGTAATATGGTCAGGGCAATAAAATCTATATCCCTTTGACTTCTCAGGATAACCGATGAAGTAACCACTAATGGTTCTTGCATCAAGTTTCTTTTCATGTGGATTGTATAACCTTACCTCTGCTGGACATCCCTAAACATGAAAATGTCTTAAACTGGGTTTCCTTCCAGTCCATAGTTCATAAGGAGTTTTAGAAACTGCTTTGCTAGGAACCCTGTTAACGAGATATACAACAGTCTTTAATGAATACATCAACAAAGATAAAGGGATATTACTATGACTTAACATACTCCTAACCATATCCATAAGAGTACGATTCCACCTTTCTGCTACACTATTTTGTTGTGGTGTACCGGGCATTGTATACTGTGCACAAATACCCCGACTTTCAAGATACTTTGCAAATGGACCTGGACATTGTCCACTCTCATCAGTTTTACCATAATATTCACCACCTCTATCAGATCTCACCATTTTTACTTTTCTATCTAATTGCCTTTCCACCTCATTTATGAACACCTCAAGGGCGTTCACTGATTGAGATTTTTCATGCAATATATATATATATAACAATAACGTGAGAAATCATCAATAAAGGAGATAAAATATTTTTCACCATTCCAAGATTTAGTGTTAAAAGGACCACAAATATCAGTGTGTATTAACTCAAGAAGTTGACTGCTTCTTGTGGCGGGATATTTTGATATGTGTTTTGTTTGTTTACCCTTAATACAATCAATACATACATCCCAGTCATCAAAATCCAATTGAGGTAAAATTTCATTTTTCACTAACCTCAACATCCTTTCTTTGGATATGTGACCCAATCTTTTATGCCATAAGAAAGCAGAACATTCCTTTCCTGCACTAGAATTTCTATCAACAACATGTTCAACATTAAACAGGGGTTCAGAAAAATTAACATCAAGATTTAAACGGTATAAACCATCCAATAATGTACCAGAACCATAATAGTACAGAAGTTTATACAAATGAAAAATACCATTTTCAATACTAAAGTTAAAACCTAAACAATCCAACTTTGCAACAGAAATGAAATTCCTAGCACAACCAGGAACATAGAGACACTTTTCAAGATACAGAATATAACCAGTGTCTAGAATCAATCTGTAAGTCCCAATTCCTTCTATGCGTGCCTTCATTCTGTTCCCCATATATAAATACTTTTCAGTTCCTTTTATGGGCTCGATTGAAAGGAATCCCTGCATAATATTA
Organism: Vigna radiata var. radiata; assembly: GCF_000741045.1. Lineage (NCBI taxonomy): Eukaryota > Viridiplantae > Streptophyta > Magnoliopsida > Fabales > Fabaceae > Vigna > Vigna radiata. The sequence continues at coordinate 15,679,022 of NC_028361.1, read as the reverse complement.
GAAACATGAGTGGTAGCTCCAGAATTCAACCACCAGGTATTATTAGGCACTTGAATAATATTTGCTTCAAAACTTACAGAAACATAAAAAGTACCTTTCTTTTCGAACCAAGATTTTCTTTTCGGACAATCTTTCTTGAAGTGACCTACTTTCTTGCAAAAGAAACATTTCTGGTCCTTCTGGATATTGCCCTTATTCACTTTCATTGGGGCTTTGTCCTTCTTGTTCTTCTTTCCTGATTTAACTTTACTGAAGCTAATACCTTCATGAGTTGTGAGATGGACAAAATGGTCTCTCATTTTCTTTAATCTCCCTTCCTCTTGTACCAACATGGCTTTGATTTCTTGAAAGTTCCACTTATCCTTAATAGTGTTATAATTCACTTGGAACTGGCCAAACGCAGGAAGAAGAGAGTTCATGATGAACTGTACTAGAAAAGACTCATTCACCTCCATTCCCATTGACTTCAATCTAGCTGCTATATTAGCCATTCCTGTTACATGTTCATGTATGGGATGTGACCAGTCAAACTTTTTGGTAGTCAACTCACTCATAAGGGTTCCCACAATAGACTTGTCAGTTATGTCTGATTGTGAGTACTCCTTGATCATTTTCATGAATTCCTTTGCGTTTTCCGTTTTGGGCATGGAAGGCTTTACGTTCTCTGCCATAGACATGCGCATCAAGTTTAATGACAGCCTGTTAGACCTATGCCAAGCCTCATAAAGAGACTTCCCATCATTTGTACTGGTCTCTGTAATGGTTGTGGGCATTTCATCCATCATAATTTAGCCCATTAAACTTGATGACATTGTTGCTCAAACCTGCTAAATTCATGTAAGCTGGAAATAATACACAAGCTCATACATTAATGCTTTGATTAAAATTTATGGATTCAAACAAATTACTACACTAGTCATACATTCAAGTTCAACATTGGGTGACACTTAAACTGATAGGTAGTCAATTAAGTCATTCATTTAAGTTCACCTTTGGGTGATTCTTAAACTAACAAATTCTATATATATATACTTTAATAAACAATCAATCATACTTAAGTCTATATCACTACAAGAAAAAACGTAATTATCTACGGCCCAAATCCGTATATAAGGCCCAAAATCCGTATATAATATTTAGTTATATACGGGAAAAAATCCGTATATAATACTGTCGTAGCTAATTTTATATACGGATAATCCGTATATAATTTATATACGGATAATCCGTATGTAAATTATATACGGATAATCCGTATGTAAATTATATACAGAAAATCCGTATGTAAATTATATACGGAATATCCGTATATAAAATCCATATATAATTAAAAATATAATTACATACGGAAAATCCGTATGTAACTATGATTTTATAAAAAAATAAATAAATAAATTATCCTTCACTACAAGAAAAAACACAATTCCTTCACTACAAGAAAAAATACAACTCTTATTCATATGGAGAATTACTTCTACATTTTGTAACAGTTCCTGACCAAGTAGACACTTGCGCCTATAACCTCATGCAATGCGCGCTTATAACCTCATGCAATGCCTGAATAAAAAATTAAAAAAAGGTTGAGTTGAAACACATTTCAATATATATGGACAAATAAAATATTTAAAGAAAATTTAAAAAACCATTAGAAGTTCTCTAACATATGTGTTGGTATCGTAGGGGTTAATTTTTAAAAAAGTTTAGCGCAGCGGATTAAAATACA
>NC_028361.1:15642896-15667199 GCF_000741045.1 Vigna radiata var. radiata | reverse complement strand
TATTGTAGTTCAAAAGCATATGATAATCGATTACAGCATGTCCATAATCGATTATATCAGTAGAAATTACAATATTAATTATTTTCCTACTACATTCAAGATACTACANNTTGCTTTTAAATNTTCTCCTATTACAAACAAAAATTACAATTCTGCAGCATCATCAAAACTTGTCTTCAGGTTTTACCAATACTCCTTTATTGGTAACAATATGATGGCTTAGAATCAGGGGATAAAAAAAACAATCAAATTGAACCACAAATCTCAGAAAAATTTAGAAACCATTAATAGTTCACTGACAATGGCAATGGCAAGGGAAAACTTACCCCATAGTAAGCTTTCTTTATTTCGGAAGAACGTGCTTTCTTACTCACACCAAGAATATCATAATAGTCTCTTGCCAAAAATGTTGTAATAGAATTAGGGGAAAACAAATTGGTCATCAACATGCATGCGACAACTAACAAGTATGCATTCGGAAGCAAAGAAAGTACTCAATTGAGTGAAAGGTAAATGAACTTGAAACTCCTTTTGATTCCATTAATAGCAAAAATCAAGTCAAAGTATATGATGCAGAATTTTAAAATTTATACCTGAGCCATGAATTAATCTAGATGCCTCCCAATATTTATTTACAGCACCCAATAGTTACCATTTCTTTGAATTAAAGCCACCTCCAACTGAAAATGGATAAAGAGGAGCAGGTGAGCATAAACAATAATTCAAAAGCATGTAACACTTAAATTAGATTCAGCATTGCAAGAAAACAAGATATGGACCTATATTCAATTCATTATGAACTGTGTCTTTAAAAAGGTTGCCCCAAATTTCATACGCCAGTGTAGTGCTGGATACAAAAATTGCATAATATAAACGATCTTTGTCACGTTCAACAGCCTTAAAACGTTCGTCATTTTTAAATATAAACATGACTTTGCTGAGTGAGATCCAAAATAATTAATAGCAAAGAATAATAATTATTATAAAGTATATCAATTGATGCACATGTCTAAAAAAAAATCAACTTAAGTATCATTAAAAAACAAACCTTAATCTAGTGGATGAAGTCAAGTTCGTCGATTCCTGGAACATAAATTAATATATTAGCAAAAGAAAGGTAAAAAGGAAGCCACACATAATAAACCAAGACATTGAATGAGATTTTGATGACTAAAAATATTGTTCAATTCAAGTCCTTCTTCTAAGATCATGTTTTAATGATAATAAACTAAAAAGAAATCTTAGGATTCTGAACTTGTATTAATGATTTAAAATGTGATTTAGGAGAAATCAATTAAAAACCCAAAATTTCAAAACAGAGCATACTATATATACTTTCTTTATAGCAACAAAAACAAAAATAATTTCTTGTAAAAGGAACTAACTACCAAGTCATGAATAGGAGTATAAGATACAATAAATGTCCAATAAATTGATGAAAATCAATCTGTAGCTAAGAGAAACACATATAATATATGAAAAAGTACTTTTGGAACTACTGTAAGCTAGGATAAAGACTTATTAAACAGTTAAATTCTAACTATTACATTCATCCCAAGCCAATATCTACATTCATTTTTAGAAAGGCATTCTCCCTTTAAGTATTAAAACTAGTTAATTATTTTCATAACTGAAACAGAGAAATAAATATAACGAAATTCAAAGAAAGACGTTATTATAATTATACACCTGTTAGTCTTTTAGCCACCTTTGGCACTTCACTATGTTCAATGCAACCATTAAAAGTACATAATCTATAAGTTTGTTCAAGAACCTCAGATAAACAATTCTCCATGATTGCGAAACTAGTAACGAACCTAATAATTAGCCCCAAAAGCCTGTGAAGAATCTTACCCCAAGCTCATGTATAATGCTCCATAAATGTAAGTGAGAAAGAGTGATCATGCTTGTTAACCTGTAAATATTGGTTTGGAGGCTGCTTGATATTAAATGATGCCTTTTTTTGTCCTGCCATCAATTAATTTTACATAAATGAACCAATCTAATGACTTGTATTAGTAATTTGGAAAACATTATACAAAGATACAGCTGAAGTTAAGACATTAAATTTTAGCAAAGGAAGTGGAAGACAAGTACACAGTGGGATTTTATGAATTAAAAAAAAAATGGTCCCTGCATGTTATTCTTTTATCCATTTAGCCAATATACAAATTTTAAAGAAAATGATTATACAAAATACTTCAAACCTAGGGAAATGCTTCCAGGAACAATATTAAAGATTTTTATCAGAAAAGTCAAAACAATCTAAGAATTGTATAATTGATTCTTGACCATGAGATGGTGGCCTTTGAATAAGTGAAATGAACAAAACAAAATTGTGATAAATGCTCACCCCCGTTTGATATCGCTTTTAGCCGTCTGAGAATCCAGTTGTATGACAACATATGGATCACTTGTTCCCTAGATGACACAAAATAACATATATAAATAATTAATAGAAATTATAGAGCAATAAGTAGTTGTATGAATTAACTAAAAAATTGGGGGCAACAGGGATGACTGTTAGATACAAGTCGAACTAAAATGTAGTACACATTTCATATCATTGGAGAACTATAATTAGGGTGGTAATTTAAAAGATATAAAATCCAACCCATAGATCCATGGTAGGAAATAAGCTTGAGAAATAAGTTTGAGGGGTCCAACAAAATGTCTTCTAATAATGAAGTTTGATGAAGTAAATTGCAAATCAGACGAGAACCACATAATTAGAATATCATGTAAAAAAAAATTAAAAATGACTTACTTGTTTATGCTCTTTGCTTTTGAAGAGTTACCGCAAGCACTTTGTCATTCGTTTCTAGAAGACGTGAATTTGGGTTTATCATCTTTCTTGTCTCTTTCTTTCTTTAACTTGACACGCTCCTTCTCCTGAAAGCATCAATTGAGTTATGATATTCCTCTCGAGTAAAATTTTGAAGCAGTAACAGAAGTGTCAACAAATAAAACATAACCTAGTCCATCTTCCCAAAACGCAGTGCCCTTGCCTCAATCTCAGTCTTCTAAAAATGCAACACTTTGTGCTAAGAATCACGATGAAACCTATGATAGAGCGTTTTGTTTATATCATAAGAAATAAGAGAGGAATTTAGGGTTTTACAGATTTAGGGGATGAATAGAGAAAAGGGTTTACAAATGAATTAAGAGAACTACAAAACCTACCGGATAAAGGAATAACACTCGCAGGTGAACGCAATGCCTAACGAAGGAACTTCTTCTCTGAGTGAAATAAATTTAGGGTTTTAAAGATTTCGGGATTTGAGGATAAATAAAGAAGAGTTTACAGATGAATGAAGAGGACTACAAAACCTATCAGATGAAGGAAGAATACTCCAAGGTGAACGCAATGTTTAACAAGGATGAGTAAGAGCGACCGTGGATGAGTGAGAGTGATGGTCTTCGGTGTCGAAAGCGGTGACTCTGGCCAGTCGGGGAGGTACGACGATGATGAAGGACTGGCGATGGTGAACTTTGAGTGCGAGAAAGAATGGTGGCTTTGAGTGCGAGAGAGAACGAGGTTAGGGTTCGAGTGAGAGAACAAGGCTTGGAGTGTGAGAGAGAACGGTGGTTCGTGTGCGAGAGAAAAAGTTTTTCAGCTGTGAGTGAAAAGCATTTTTATGAGTGGGAGTTAACTTTCTAAAAAAATTAATTTAATTTTTTAATTATTTTAAAATCAGTATATAAAATCCGTATGTAATATATTTTTATATACGGATCCAAATCCATATGTAATAATCCATATATAAATAACATTTTTCTTGTAGTGTATGTATGTTATCTTTGGATACACAAACATATACTAAGTACATGAAATGTTTCACTTTAATGTCATCAATTATAAATCATGGTTCACCTTTGGGTAATCCATAACATCCTTACATCAATGACTAATTACTTTCCGAAATTCAACTTAATTGAATTTCCTTCTTCCAAATACATATAATTCATAAGACAAAATTATATCATGTATGTCAGTAAATGCACTTTTCAAATTAAAAGTATACGAAACCTTCCAACTTTTAATTCACATTTACATTTCCACACAATGCACAACAATGTTAAAAAATCTAACACGCAACAGTAAAATTGCTTTACTGTGAGAACAATTTCCGTAACATAAAAGTTGCACCCAAAATGGAAATCCGCGTTGAATGAAAATCACAAACGTGCAATGCAACACCTTAATGCAACAATAAATTGCTTTACTGGGAAAACATGTGCTGCAACATTATGCCAAAATAGAAAACCCCGGCTGGATAAAACACGTTACAGTGATGCAACAATAAAGTTGCTTTTAGGCTTTAATAACCAAATTAAAATATTCATATGCACGACTTCAGGGGTTAAATTCAAGAGATTGAATTTTCTTTCATGCTTTGATTTGGTTACTTTGCACGGTTTTCAATTTCGAAACTTTAGTTGTGCACAGATCAAAATCAAATTTAATGCGATAATCAAATAATAATAAAAATTGGCTTCTTGAATGAAATTCACGTGTTACAGTGAATTGAAACAATCATGTACCAGTAATAGTAACAATCAAAAATTAAAAGTTTGCGGCTTCCGAGATTCACACATTACAACGAATTTAATTCTTTCATGCCAATAAAATAATTAAACATCTGAAAATTTAAAATCCGTAAATTTTACAATTCAAAAAATTAGGGTTTCAAAAAATTGGGAAAATTATCATTCATGGAGTATCATAAAATTCAGAACCTGGCTCTGATACCACTTGTTAGCAAATCTTTGATTTTTTCAATTAAATGAAAACAACAAACAAGATCTTGAATTTTCATGATACTCATTATTCCCACATACACAGTAAAGGAGAACTAACCTGGATCCATTGTGCACTTCTTCCTGTCAATTATTTCTCCCTCCTCTTACTCCTTTTTAATGCTTTCTTGATGATATAGAAGTTGGAGAATGTTTTTATCTGTCAGCCACAGTTTCTTTTCTTTCCTAAGAACGTTATTGTTTCTCTTTTCTTTTTAGAAATTTGTCTTGTCAACATAATTCGAAATTTTTTCTCTTTTAATGATATTTTAATTAACTTTAATAAAATACCAAAATGCCCTTTTGGAGTGAAAAGAGAGGGATTAATTTTAATAACTCTAAAATAATCCCAATAACTTTAATACCTTTTATTCTAATAATCATCACATTAGAATCTTTACATCAAAGTTATACTTTTCATTACATGAACCAATGTTAATTATTAATATAATTTAACATTTCCATCAAACATGTCATTATAGTTAAGTAACTCCCTTTCAAGTCATGAATCCTTGCCTCTCTCATGTCCCTAAACAGTGAAAACGCTGACTGAAAATCTTGGCTGAACATGGATGCTTCAATCAAAGCCTCATAGGTTCCCACATCCAACTGAAGACCTGACTTACTAATCTCCATCACTAATTGAGTAGACTTAGCAATTCTATTTTCTTTACAGTAAGCCTTTAAGATAGGTATATAGACCCCAAGACTGACAGAAGCCCCTGAACATTCATCTCATCAAGAATACTATGTGCTTTATCAGATAGTCCAATAGTAACACACGCATTAACAATACCATGCCCTATAGACCTATCAACCGCAATATTTGAACCCTCTATCTTCTGAGCTTCAACAATCAAATTAGCCAACCCCTTGATATTTCCCTTCTGAAAATAAACCTTAATCACTTCACAGAAAGTTTCAACACCAAAACCCCAATCCTTCCCACATCCATCATTCAGAAGTCTAACAATAGTGGCCTCCACAGAAGCCAAATTCCCAGACTTAGTGTAACCCTTAATCAAATTACAATAAAAACCCTTCTTGTTCAAACAGCCAAACCCGCCCATCAAAACATCTAACTCCTTAATCTTCTCTTCCAACCCCTTGAGTGCATACAAATACCCTAGAAACCCAAAATTGGACTCGTCAGGCCTAACCCCTAAACTTGACATTGTACCCATGACCCTCTTAGCATCACTTACAAACTTAAGCTCACAACAACAACCTTCCAGTGCTGCATTGCAAGCACCAACATCAGGATTCATGAACTCTACTCTCTCCTCAAGAGCTGCCCTACAATTCTCCTCAAAGAGCCTAAAAAAACAGCAAGGTTACCACAGTTCTTACTGATTGATAGGTGTCGTAGCCCATACAAATTTGATTACAAATTAGGAATGCAGTATAACTAGGAAGTGACTCCTAGGTCGTCTCTCAAGGACCAATTGCGATTCAGAAATTTAGGTCACACACACAGTAGGGGGGTTTGAAAGTGTTTTTATGGTGAATGCGGATGAGGAAATTAAAATTGAAAATTAAACACAACCGAATTTAATTTAAAACATTAAAGTGCATGAAAATATTAAACTGATGAATGCAACATATATATATATATATATATATATATATATATATATATNATATATATATATATATATATATATATATATATATTCAAGCACAACTAAAATTATTAAAATTGCAACACTTAATTAAAAAGATGAAAAACTACTAAACATATGATGTAAAATATTCTAGAGCAAAAGAAATAAACAACCTAATTTTTCCTAGCAAGTAGCGTAAGCTATGAGCATCTACCAAAATGAAATTGAAATTGCAATGCTCCTAAAAAGTAAGCTGCAGCCGTGACCATATGAAGCTGTCACCAATGCCCCATCCATCATGTGCCTCCTAGTGAAATGCTTCCTTTGACTAAGAGATAAAAAAAATGTTGCAGCCAACTAGGGAAACTAAACACCTACTCTCTTCCACGTGTCTTACTTTCTCCAAAGAAAAGAAAAGGAAGTGAATCATATGCTTAGAAATGCATTGTTGCTGCCGAAACATCACTCTCAATGAATAGGAAAGAAATCTTTAACAATTAATCACCAAGTGGTTGTCAAACAATAAAAGAAAAATGAAATATGTTTATTGAAATTTAATCCTTCCCGAGGTGGTGTGTCACCGTACTGCATCATTCCTTCAATAAAGCCTTAGACAAAAAAAAATTGTAAAACCCCTTTCTAGCTTCCATAGCAGAATGATGTGACGGTAATTTATGGTCCACACAAAGCAAAGAAAGAAAAGAGCTCCTGAATCATCAAATGAAAAGCAAAGCTTCCTTGCACCAAATCACTCAATCACGTGTTCATGCATTTAATGAAAGACATAAAGCAAAACCTCCTTCTCATTCCAATGCTTGCAGTAAAAATGAAAAGGAAAAAAAAAATATCATTCCATGTAACAACGTTAAACCAAGAGAAGAAAAGAGTACACAATGCCAAAGTAATAAATCTCCTTCAACCAAACGTGACAGCTGCAGTGATAATTCTAAATCTCTTTTCATCCACTCCATCAACCAAAATCCAATAATAAAAGCATGGTGTTTTTCCAGAAGCAAAGAACGTTACAGCCCCCCCTCCAAAAGTGTGTCTCGGCTCCTCTTTTATCACCCATGTGATGGCTGCTAAAAATTAAAAGCAATCCCCAGACGTGTGCCCTGCTACTGCCCACGTGCTGCATTCTTATTTTTTTCTCCAATTGAAATTTCCGTCTACACCTCCAAGCTACTGTGTGCACATCCATTTTTAATTAACCTTTTGCTTCCCCAAAAGAGAACCTGGACCGTGGCATATTCCAGCCTTCAAATAAGCTTTTTTTTTATTATTATTATATAAATGTGCTGAACGTGATATTTAATGTAGTCTATGTGTTGTTTTGCTTCTTTTATGGGCATGGTAGTTGTTGGATGCAACTCCTCTCCAATTAAATCAACATCTTTCATTTTAAAATGGAATCAGCACATCCGTGAGCTACTCAAGCTGAACTTTCTTTTCTCTTTTTTTTTCTTTTTTTTTTCTTTTTTTTTTTTCCTTTTTTTTCCTTTTTTTTTTTTTTTTTTTTTTTTTTTTTTTTTTTTTTTTTTCCTTTTTTTTCCTTTTTTTTTCTTTTTTTCTTTTTTTTCTTTTTTTCTTTTTTTCCATTTCTCTTCTTCTTTCTTTCTTTTTTCTTTTTTTTAAAAAAATAAAAACAAAATATTCTAAACCTAAATCACTATTTGGGCCTCACATCTTTTATCAAAACTTGGCCTAAGATGCAAAAGAGTTTGTCCAAAAATCCTTAACTACTAAATTACAATACAACTAATTTTAAAATGTCTATGTAGAGAGTCTTTAATTATTTTGTCTCCTCCAAATGTCTCAAATTGTATTTCCAAAATTTTCCCTGAAAATAATAATGAAAATAATTAGCTCAGAAAATTCAAATTAATTAAAATTAGAATTTCCGGTCAAATTAAGCATAATTAGGAAAAACGGGAAAATACCAGACAATTAAGCACAATTCCCTGATTAATTCTAGCACAATAAACTAAGTGAAATCAATAAAATATCGACTCATCACTGATCTCAAAAAGCACAGGCCCCCAAACATGAAAGGGAACAAAGAACCTGAACCCGAGCATGGACCTCACAAGGGAAAAGGCAAGGGCTGCAGTGTTGGAACCTTTAATGGAGAGGAGCATGTGGTGAAGGGTGTCATGTTGGAGCAACAAGGGGTTCTTCTCCATGAGAAAGAGAGCAGAGGCAAATGCCCTCTTGAGGTTGAGGGTATCACCAAGGGAGGAGAGGTGGGAGAGGAGGGAGTTGGTGAGGGGTTTGGGAGGGAAGGCTTGGTGGGTGGTGAGATCCTTGAAGGACTTTCATTCCTCATCAGTGTTGCTACTTAGGAGGGACTTGTGGAGGGTGGTTTTGAGAGTGGAGAGCTGGGAAGGTGAGAGGAAAGCTGGTGCCTTTGGGGAGCCTTCTGAAATGGGTTGCTGCTTGTCTTTTGTGAGGGCAAAGACTGAGGGCTGGAGGAAGGAGTAAATGGTGCGGGTTTTAGGAGTGCAGGAGAAGAATAAGGCTTTGTTAGGAAGAACGAAGGACACAAGTCTTTTTGCCATTCTTCTTCATTCATCCAATCTTCATCATCATCATCATTAGGGGTGGATAAACCATTTATAATTAACTATAAAATAGTTGAATTAAACTGAATTGAACTAAAAAATAGTTCAAAGACTTGAGATTTAAGACTGATAAGAAATATTCTTGAGGGCTTAATGATCCCTCTCATTATCTTCTAGACTACTAGGTACTGAACTAGGTACAACTCATTAATTATTCTGCAGACTAGCCTAAATGATGATACCTATATGTAATGATTTTAACACTCCCCCTCAAGCTGGAGCATACAGATTGTATGTACCAATCTTGGAATAAATAAACTCAATCTGAGGTCCCCTCAATGACTTAGTCAACACATTTGCGAGTTGGTCATTTGATCCAACAAACTCGGTACATATTTCTTTTAACAATAACTTTTACCGAACAAAATGACAATCAATCTCTATATGTTTAGTCCTCTCATGAAACACTGGATTTGATGCAATGTGAAGGGTAGCTTGGTTATCACAATACATCTTTATACTTTGAATGTCACAAAATTCAAGCTCTTGAAGGAACTGCTTCACCCATATATGTTCACATGTTAGTGATGCCATTGCCCTATATTCAGCTTCAACTGTTGATCGAGCCACTACATTTTGTTTCTTACTTTTCCATGAGATAATGTTTCCTCCAAGGAAAACACAATATCCAGTAGTAGATCGTCTATCAATAGGAGAACCTGCCCAATCAGCATCACAATATCCTGATACCTGAAAGCTTCCTTTCTCTTCATATAACAACCCCTCCCCGGGAGCGTTCTTTAAATACCTTAGGATTCGAATGATAGCATTCCAATGGCCAACACATGGAGCTTGCATGAACTGACTAACCACTCCAAAAACAAAAGATAGATTTGACCTTGTAATAGTGAGATAGATTAGTTTTCCAACAAGTCTCCTATATCTCTCCGGGTCGAAAAATAACTCACCTTCTTCGGTTGTTAATTTTTGATTTGGGTCCATAGGACTGTCAACCGGTCTACAATCAATCATGTCTGTTTCTTTCAAAATATCCAGGGCATACTTCCTTTGGGAGATTACAACTCCATCCTTTGACTGAGCTACTTCAATGCCTAAGAAGTATTTGAGGCTTCCAAGATCCTTGGTTTGGAAATGTCTACACAAGTACTCCTTCAATTGAGATATTCCAGCTGTATCATTTCATGTAATGACTATATCACCAACATATACTATTAAGTAAACACATTTGCCGAGAGATGAATGATAATAAAAGACCGAATGATCTGGTTCACTACGTTTTAGTCCAAATTTTTGAACAATGGAGCTGAATTTTCCAAACCAAGCACGTGGTGATTGCTTGAGCCCATACAAAGATTGGTGTAATTTGCAAACCATACCAGACTCCCCCTGAGCAACAAACCCAGGAGGTTGCTCCATATAAACTTCTTCCTCAAGATCACCATGGAGAAAGGCATTTTTGATATCCAATTGATGAAGTGGCCAATGACGAATTGCGGCCATCGCGAAGAAAAGATGAATGGTAGTCATCTTTGCCACAGGAGAACAAGTGTCACAATAATCAAGGCCATACACCTGAGTGTACCCCTTTGCAACCAGCCGGGCTTTGAGCCTATCAACCAACATCCTTTTTGCCCGGGGGAAGTGGCACAAGCTCCCAAGTATTACTGTGGTCAAGAGCCTGCATTTCTGCAATCATGGCTTGTCTCCATCCAGGATGATCAAGTGCTTCTTTCACATTTTTGGGTATAACCACCGAAGACACTGAGGATAAAAGGGAATAAAAGAAAGGCGACAATCTGTGATAGCTAAGAAAATTATAAATGGGACGAGGGTTGCTAGTGGAACACTTACCTTTTATGAGAGCAATGGGCCAACCAGAATCATCTTCACAAGGAGGCGTGGCAGGAGGCGGTGATGGAGAAGAATTTGAAGAAGGAGATCCACCATTTTCTGGAAGAGGACTGCCCACGGGGGTACTGTGTCGAGAGAGATCAATATGTGGAGAGGAAGGTTTGGGAGGACCTTGAGCATGACTTGAATTAACTGGGACATGGGAGATATTGGACTCAACCACTGGAAGAGGAAGGACCTGTTGGAGGATATGAACATCTTGAACAGAGGGAGAGAAGAAAGGTGTTTGTTCAAAGAAGGTGACATTGGCAGACATGTAGTATTTCCGGGTTTCAGGAGAGTAACATCAGTATCCTTTTTGAAGCCGAGAATAACCCAAAAAGACACATTTGATTGCACGAGCGGAGAGCTTGTCTAGCCCTGGAGACATGTCGTGAACAAAACAAACATAACCAAACACTAGAGGAGGAGTGTGAAAGAGAGGATCATTGGGAAAGAGAATGGAGAACGAGACTTTATCATTGAGAGAGGAGGAGGAGGACATCCTATTAATAAGAAAACATGCAATTAAGATGGCATCCCCCATTGATGAACGGGAATATGGGCACCAAGCAAAAGGGTACGAGCAGTTTCAACCAAGTGTCTATTTTTTCGTTCGGCTATACCATTTTGCTGGGGTGTATGAGGACAAGTGGACCGATGCAAAATACCATGGGAGCTAAGGATTGCAGAAAAAAAGGATGAGAAATACTCTTTAGCATTATCACTTCTTAAGATTTTAATTACTTGACCAAATTGGTTCTTGATTTCATTCAAAAAAGATGTGAAGATAGGTAACAATTCAGAGAGATCTTTCATTAGATAAACCCAAGTACATCTAGAATACTCATCGATAAATGTAACAAAATACCTAAAACCAAAAGAAGAGACGTGACTAGGTCCCCAGACATCAGAATGAATAATAGAAAAACTAGAAGTACACATTGATTGAGACCTTTTAGGAAAGACAGATCTAACATGTTTTCCTAGTTGACAAGACTCACATTCTAAAGTCTGAAGACCACTAAGTTCAGGACGCATCTTTTTTAACTTTGACAAGTGAGGATGGCCAAACAGATCATGTAACACTTTAGGGGCAAGAGCTGCAACACAATATACCCGTGGACGTGATCCAAAATGGTATAAACCTCCAGCTTCATATCCTTCTCCAATCTGTCTCCCCGAGCCACGCTCCTGTATAACAAAAGATTTTGAATCAAAGGTTATCGAACAACGTAACATTTTGGTTAACTAGCTTAAGGAAATTAAATTGAATGGACAGTTAGGGACAAAAAGAACAGATTTCAGAGTGAGAGAGGGAGATAGGGAGACTTGACCGACTCCCTTTCAACAAGTTTTAGAGCCATTTGCAAGGGTAATGAAATAAGGTTTTTCTTGGAGGGAAAGGGTTGAGAACAATGAGGTATTACCAGAGATGTGATCAAAAGCACCCGAGTCAATTACCCCTGAAGTGGGACCTTCCATGGATTGAGAAATACAGGCTGTAGACGTACTTGGGGACTGGAATGATTGCGCCAAGTTGTTAAACTTTAACCGTAGATACTTTTGATACTCTTCCTCAGTGAACTTGGAGTTGGAAGTGGGAGTTTCAGCCTTCAAGATATTGGCTGTTTTGGAAGGAAAGCCATGCAAGGAGTAGCAGTTTTCTTGGGTGTGAACCACCCTCTTACAATAAGTGCATTGTGGACGTCCCCGACCTCCATGTCCTTCTCCTCTAGTGCCACGTCATCCTCTTCCTCGTGTGGCAACGATGACAGATGGTTCCAATGTTTCATGAGCTTCCTGAGATTGAGGCACTGGAACATGAAGAAGACCTGTGGTCAAGGCTTCCAAGGAAGGGACCTCATGGCTTTTCAGGAGTTGATCTCTGATGTGATTCAAATATGGATGCAAAGCACGGAGGATCATCACCATATAATACTTGTCAAGCTTCTTCTTGATGTCTTCCGAAGATTCCACTTCCAAGAACGTTCTCAAATCTTCCACAGCTGCTTGAAGGAGACCATATCATGGTCTGTCATTTTGAGACTTCCAAGTTTGTTTGTTGTATCATAGAGACGTTGAATATCATTAACATAGATGCTTTGAGCTTTCTTCCAAAACGAGTGACATAATTTGAAAGCTCTAAGAGATATCAAAATTCATGGTTCCGCAGACTGCCACAACAAGGCACACAGCTGGAAATCTGCTTGTTTCCATTGTTCAGCTTTTTCAGACGGTACTTGGCTTCCATCCTGCTCAAGGTGGTCATAATGTCCTTGACCGAGGAACCACATTTCCATGACAGTAGACCAAGAGAGGTAATTCTTTCCGTTTAGCTTTTCGGAAGTAATTGAGGGACTTCTAGAGAAAGAAAGAACACTTCCAAACGCCATTGTTGATAAAAATAGGAGAGGAACCAGAAGGGAGCCAGAAAACCGAGAGGCACTAGAAAACCCTAACCTTAGGGTTTTCTTCAAGGGGAGCTTCTGCACCTCACTAAAGCAGGGTTTAGAGGGGCAGAACAGAGAGAGGAGGTCCAGGCGACGACTATGGAGGTGTCGCAGTGACTTTCCTGCAGCCAGAGGGCGGCGCGTGAGCTGAACGAGCCTATTCGCAGCGCATAAAGACGCGGCACATGGCAGAGCGTGGAGGAGATTCAGGCGAACCCACCGGTGGGGTTGGCTGTCGCGTGAAGAGGCGAACCAAATCCATTGGTCGCCAGACGAAACAGTGACGACGTTCGATGAACGGCGACAGACAGCGGTGGACAACAATGGACAAATGCTAGATGGCGGACAACCAAGTTGAAGAACTTCAAATTGCAGTTGACAACTGCAGATAATGGCAAGACAGCCGCGGATGACGGCGAATGACACCAGACAGGTGCGCGAACAACAGTGACAGTGCTGGTAGACAACCGAGGACGGAAACCAGAGCAGGATGAACCTGCTCTGATACCAACTTGAGATTTAAGACTGATAAGAAATATTCTTGAGGGCTTAATGATCCCTCTCATTATCTTCTATTTACAATGAAAATCACAAGAGTAAATGGAACACCAATGCACTAGACTACTATGTACTGAACTAGGTACAACTCATTAATTATTATGCAAACTAGCCTAAATGATGATACCTATATGTAATGATTCTAACACAAAGAAACTGAAATGAACTATTTTTTATTTCAGTTACATTGCAATACATTCACAGTTTAGTTAACTATTTGTTTCGGTGAATATTTTGTGGGACCGAGACACTAACCTGGCTGACGCAACTTTATCACTTTTTGATACTTGGATTGACTGGATCACTTGCTTTTCTTGGGTCTTGACTGCTCACTCTCCTTCATCCTTGACGGTTCGGTGATCTTCAAGCTTTGACCGAGGGGGGAGGTACCTGCAATGGCACTCCGATGCTCAAGTTAGGAGCGGTTTGATGAGCCTCAGCTCATAATTGAATATGTAGTGAATGGTTATCACTCTTTGAATATATGAGAAGATGAGTTGTGGAGTGTGAGTAGAATGTGAATGAAGTGTGATTGGAAAATACCTGGCTTGTGGCCCTGACTTTCTATTTATAATTTGTCTCATGGACCTTAAACTGATATAAGCCCAATAACATATAAATAGAATATAATATAAACAGACTTACCTGAAAATCTTGTTAGTTGCTAAATATCTTTAAATAGATATTCTTGATTACCTTTGATTATTTTATCTTCTGCTTATCAATATCTTTAATAAGATATTGGTCGTGATATCATACTATACATTTTGCCCCCTAAGTTCGAGTTAATCGTTCGGCTTTAGCCATGATTAACTAGGGGACTTATGAGTTTGAGGAAGACTGCTTTTGTTGTACTAGGGAACTTGCTTTTAGGTGTTGCCCATCTCTAAACCGAAGGGAGAGAGAGATACCTTGGAGGTTGAACGACCGAGATTTTGTTAAGCGGAATGGCTGAACGCCTGTGAGGCCGAATGGCCAAATGTCTGTGAAGCCGGATGGCTATATGACTGTGAGGCCGAATGGCCGAGTACCTTTAAAGCCAAATGGCTGAATGATTGTGAGGCTGAATGGCCGAGCACTTGTGAGGCCGAATGGCCAAGCACCTATGAGGCCGAATGACCGAGCACCTATAAAGCCGAATGGCTGAATCATTGTGAGGCCGAATGGCCGAGCACCCGTGAGTTCGCTCGGACTTAAACATAGGAGTTCACGAGGGAACTTCCCGATGATCGAGCTCACTCGGACTTCAACATAGGAGTCCACGAGGGAACTTCCCGATGGCCGAGCTCGCTCGGACTTAAACATAGGAGTCCACGAGGGAACTTCCCGATGGCNGAGCTCGCTCGGACTTAAACATAGGAGTCCACGAGGGAACTTCCCGATGGCTGAGCTCGCTCGGACTTAAACATAGGAGTCCATGAGGGAACTTCCCGATGGCCGAACTTGCTCGGACTTAAACGTAGGAGTTCACGAGGGAACTTCCCGATGGCCGAGAGTGATGGACTCACTTGCTCGGACTTTTGTATTCTTCTTTTGTGTTTAGGATCCTGTGTAGCGGAGCGGTTGAATGTTTGAAGAATCCATATTAGAATGTTTCATGGTCGAAATGTAATTGTTTTATAGTCTTGTGACTTGCAAGATATATAATATAAAATATAGGCGAGACCGTTCAGTCGGGATGTAACCGCTTTAATGATCTGTAAGATATATGATATCAAAGATATAATTGAGACCGGTCGGTTGAGATGTAACTTCTTTAGTGATCTCCATTCTTACTCTGGTAGATCACCTTGTCATCATTGATTAGGGCAAATAGCATATATAATAACATATATATTATACCGATAGATATATATTGTATTATATAACTAACATATATGATAAATGAAAGTTGGGACAATTCACATTTTTCCATGTTTATCAAATAAAAACTGTAGCAATATATAATATTTATTATGTGAAGTGTGTCACCATATGTTACACATATATCTTTAATATAATATATATTTTTAATATATTATATATCACATATTATTAATTATATATTTCGGTTTTACCATGGTTTATACTAAAACTCAAGAATAATATCTGGGTAGATATTTTATTGTTTTATTTTCATATGAAATATTCATATTTCAAAAACACTTATCTTGTTGATGATACTTCACGTAGAGATGATGATCCATGTTTTGTAGCTATCACTTTGATGAAAATTCCTGTTGATCCGAAGTGGCAATGTTGAGACCGAGAACTTATCTTGGTTCCTCGTGGCTTTCAATGGGATGCTCCCCGGCCCCACGGTGGGCGTCAAAATTTTTCGGTGAATATTTTGTGAGACCGAGACACTAACCTGTCTGACGCAACTTTATCACTTTTTGATGCTTGGATTGACTTGATCGCTTGCTTTTCTTGGGTCTTGACCGCTCACTCTCCTTCATCCTTGACCGTTCGGTGATCATCAAGCTTTGACCGAGGGGGGAGGTACCTACAATGGCACTCTGACGCTCAAGTTAGGAGCGGTTTGATGAGCCTCAACTCATAATTGAATATATAGTGGATGATTATCACTCTTTTAATATATGAGAAGATGAGTTGTGGAGTGTGAGTAGAATGTGAATGAAGTGTGATTGAGAGATACCTCGCTTGTGGCCTTGGCTTTCTATTTATAATTTGTCTCATGGACCTTAAACTGATGTAAACCCAATAACATATAAACAGAATATAATATAAACAGACTTACCTGAAAATCTTGTTAGTTGCTAAATATCTTTAAATAGATATTCTTGATTATCCTTTGATTATTTTATCTTTTGCTTATCAATATCTTTAATAAGATATTGGCCGTGATATCATATTGTACATTATTTATTTTGCAATTCAGAGTTTAGTGAATATACATAGAGTTCAGTGAATATACATGCTTCTGAATTGTAAAAACAGTTCAAAATTAAAGGTAAAGCCTAAAGCCTAAAGGATATATAGCAAGATGAAAACAGTTCTCAATTACAGGAACATTGTAACATTGACTACTGGAAAAATAAAAAATCAGTGTAGCCTATATATGATATGCTCATTTTGTTTACTAGTTCTACAACATAGGTAAGAGATGAAACATATAAAGGAACTAGATGTCAACATGTCCCAATAAACAATATCTCTGCAAAACTAAAACTCATTCCAACTACCTTCATTACAGAATCACTCATCAACAGTTCTTCAGTAATAACTCAAACTCTGATGTAGCACAGTGGCTTAGACCAAAGCTCAACACCCCACCCTGCAAGATACTTATTTTCCCTTGCACCTATATAATGAATAAAAAGAAAAAGACAGTTGTACATATGTCCTTCACATGCCAAACATTTTTTTTTCAAAACAGATTAAAATTAAAAGGGCACAAGGATCACAATATGAAGGGATGACCGGGAGGAAACTTAGCAGTTTATAAAAGAATTCATTAGAAACAAAAGCAAATATAAATAGAAAACCTTTAATAAAAAGTAATAAAGGCATAGCCCCTCCCCCTAAATACATTAGAATTTAGAAGATTATATATATAATTCATATTAACATCAAGAAAACTCCTAAGCTGTAGAAAAATTACAAGTCAAGATGGGGAACAACCAATATGGATTCAAATGACCAACAATTACTTGAACATGCCAATCTAAGTAAATGGATTAAAGGCATATGAAAGCCGAACCGAGAAGTTAATGTCTTTGGCTCTTCAATGCTCTAATCTTCAACAATATTGTTAGTGGGAGTTACTCGTATTGCTTAAGTTGTTAACTAAAAATATCCATAACTAAAAATATCTACTACTGATTCAACAACTAAACATTTCAAACAACTTAATACAAAAAAAATTTGACTAAAAAATATACCATGGATAACTAGGGATAGAGGGATTCCTAAAATTACCTGATACAATGACGACTAAAAATATAAAATTACCGGAGAAGTTGCAAGCCACTGAATTATGGTCTTTACTTCAGGAAATCCAAAGATATATTCCTTCTATTGAAAACCAACACAATCATATGCTCTGAAACTTTTCTTCCATCAATTTTATCCATAAACATTTGCACAAAGTTGAAAATTCAGAGAAATCTTACAGTTTTCCTTAGGTTACAAGACACAATCCAGAAAGAAGTACTGTCAACACCCAATTTCGTCCAGGAAAGTAAATAATCAAAATTAAAGAATAAGAGAATAATAGTGAATGTTGGGCAAAGAAAAAAAGGAAAAGGAAAATAATAAAATAATCTTCCTTAATGCAGGACACATCACTTTAGTGTGTTTTTGAAATTTTATTTTAATATGGCAACAATTTGGATCAATATTATGGCAATAATGGTAAATAATAATTAAAAATATATTGACATAATTTGCTGCATCAGTTTCTTCCTGAAGAGAAAAAAATAACATCCTTTTTTTTTAAATGGGCAAATTTTCTGNAAATTATTATAATCTTTGTCACGAATTTTATTTGATTTATTTGATTGCAATCAAGACCATTTCTTTCCCAATTTTTGCTAACTGTCAATTAATTCGCCATTAAGGCAAGATCACATTAATATTACAATATGTGCCTATAAGTACACACTCTGTGGAAGGAAAAAGGGACCGAAAAAAAAGAGGGAGAAAAACTGGCAGAAACAATAGAAAGGAAAAAAAGAAAGAGAGTATAGAAAAAAAGAGGTTCTCACACATAAGGGTTCTGTCAACCGCAATCACCAAAAAAGAAACAAGGGAGTACTGAAAGCTAAAAAGATATGTCATCTCTGCACCATTCTTTTTCTTTTTATTGTGCCCTGAACCTTTTTTTTAAAAAGTTTTTTTACTACACACAGATAATGTTTTTAAATAATAAAATAAAGGGTTCTTTTCCCACCATTCTGAAAATATAAAAATACAAAATTTTTAAAAAGATTAATTTTTGTTAAACTAAATCTTTTTATCAAAATTACGCGATCCATGATTTCCCGACTTTTCAAAAATATAAATCAATCCATTTTTTCTTTTTTAACAAACTCACTAACCTTTTTCTAGATAAAGAACTACGTGATCCCTGATTGTCCATTAATGGATGTACGTAGGACCAAGGTCAATCCTTGTCGGGTTCATAAAACAAAAATATTTTTTGTTTCCTAATAATTTTATTTTAGTTTAATTTCATTTTTATTTTTTTGGGGAAAATTATTTATTTTGGAAAACCACGTTAATTTTATACATTTAATTAGAGGTACTTCCTTTGGGCAGGCGCGCTAGGGTGCTAATACCTTCCTTACGCGTAACCGATTCCCGAACTTAAAAATCTGTTTTTCGTAGACCATGCTTTTATTTTAGGGTTTTTCCATAGTTTTCCATAATAAATTATGGTGGCGACTCCCAAAATATTTTTTAAACCCATTTGTTTTTCGGTTCGTCGTCCCGTCGCGATCCTGATTGCGACTGGGGAGGCTAGAGAATCAGGCCTTGATAATTAAATGTGCAAAATTGATGTGGTTTTTCTTATTTTATTTTATTTTGCTTGATTTTATTTTATCTTATTCCTTTTTTATTTTATTTTATTTTATTTCCCTTTTTGTTTATATGTGATTGTCTTTATTTATTTTGGTATTTTATTCTTTTTATTATTATTATTATTGTACATATCATGAGTGGGGCCCTATACCCGGGTCTGAGTGCAACATAGAATTAGAGGGGTTGTGTAGCGGTGTCATGTTTGGACTGTCTCCAGTTTGGCTATCATGAAATCCTCAGCCAGTGGTTGTTCTCTTTACATGCAATTTCACACCTAGTTGCGTCCAACTGTTGTGGAAAAGCTGTGAAAAGGACCATAGCTCTGGTGGCCTTGATCTTACGTTTAGGAAGTCTTCCCTGTGAGATTGCATATACATCGCTTAGACCATAGGACATTGGACCTACCTTAAAAGCATAAAACATGTTGGCTTTTAATCATTATTTGGCGTATATGTTTTATGCATCATATGCATTAGCAACATTTTTATCATTTCCCTTAATTTTCTTTATACATAACAATAAATGTGCCATGTTTTTTTTAAAAGAAAAGAAAAAGCAAAAACGAAAACGTCATGCTTTAATAAATAAATAAATAAGGCAAAATAAACACTTTTTAGTCAATTGAATTAATAAAACTTTCTTCTTTTTTCTTGATGCATTTATGACTTGAAATCGCGAAAATAGTTTTTTTTCTTCATCATTTTCCATCATCCATTTTATCCAAAAAAAAACAGGGGCACCTTATCCTAATGTGTAGACATGTTTCTTCATCAAAAGAATTATCATTGTTTGTAACCTATTTTGAGTCTTAAAAAAAAAAAAAAAAGCGTTTTTGAACAAATTAGGTTGACATCATTGTTTTCCAAAAAAAAACAGAATCAAATTTCAAAACACAAGGGAAAAATGATTTTTCATTTCACTATAACAAGAACATTTTTAAAGCCCATTAGGTCCAGTTGATAGTTTTCTTCAAATTCAATTTCTTGAAAAAAAACGAATGTAATAAGAGTAAATTAAAAAAAATTTCTCAAAAAAGTTTTATCATTTTCATTTCGCCAAAATAAAACATTGAAAAGGAAATCATTACATTTTGAGTAAATCATTATCAAATGTTTTTTATCAATATTTTCTATTGAGATATGTATGTGCACAGTGCTTGAAAACACTCATCCTTTAGCCTTTCCCCACAAGAAAAAGAGTTTGGCTCTAACAAACACCAATACTACCCACAAACTAGAGCACATTGGTCAAATCAAACCAATTGAGGCAATCCTTTTTCAATAAACCCTTTCCATACCCGTTCTTTATCCTGTACGAAACCCCTGCCTAAAAAAAACTAGGGGCAACTTTGACATTCATGGATCCATATCTCCATTTTACCAAACACCAACATCCTTTTGGTGTGTCGTATCTCATATTGATATTCACATATTACACGCCAATATGGCTATCCCAGTGTCCTTTAAATCCTTTTAAATCTTTACCACTTTCAACTTTTCTGTGAATTCAAGCATGCACATACCAATGTCAAAAGAAAATGCCAAACACTGTTTTGAATATCCAACTTTAGAATTTTTTTTGGCACCCATTGTTTTTTCAAAAATGTAAGACGTACATGAATTTGATGATTTCAAAGAAAACAAGATAATTCCTCAAAAATGAAGTAAAACAAAATCAATCAAAGGTTAAAGAATTTCAAAATACTCATTTGCATAATTTTTCATCATAAACAAAAAAAATCATTATCTGCATAATTAACTATCATGAATATCTTCGTCAATAAGATACTTTATGAATGGTTATCAAACCTCTTTCATTTCAAAAATACAAAAAGATCAACATGCATCTAGGTTTCCTCTTTCAAGTTAGCCAGGTCTTTCTATATCGGTCTTCTACTCAACAATGGAAACCCTAGACTCGGCATCATCAACTCCTACAAGAACAATTGATTCGGAGCATCAAACAACATCACCATTACCACCATCGGTGCTCAGATTGTAGAGGCCTCAAAGCGCAAAGAAGTTTAAAGAACCAATGGTCATAATTGGCGTCGTTCAAAAATCGATGGTTCTTTGCTTCGTCTACAAGAAGATCTCATGCAACTGCTCTTGTTAATTCTCATCTCTCCCAAAGGACGAGAGTGACTTTGGAGATGCCCGAGATAATGGTGGAATTCCAGTATTTACATTTTAGTCAATCACTTCACATGAGAAATTTGCCAAGGAATTGGTTCAGATGTTTAGGCTGGAATTGTGTTTGAAGCGATTACTTGTAAATTTGTTATGACACTTCAGAGGTAAAACAATTGCACTGGTCAACTCAGCTTTATGACGATGAATTCAAAGATTTGAAAGACTACAATCTATACTGTGAAGTAACTCATGGACAAGTTCCACCAAGTTTTAGGGATAGGAAGTCGATGTTACCTCTTTAAGATTTGACAACCAACCCAATCCTAAGGTTTTACAGCTTGCAGAAGCAAATGTAAACGTTCTCAAAGTGAATGAGATATTTACAGTGGATGGCAGGGAAATGCATGTTAGCATTGTTTAAAGCTTCTGGAATGAGTCTTTAACATTGAGTGACCTCGTGTTTGAAGAGAAGATTTATGAATAATAGACCTTCTAATATTTTTTTTAGAAGTTTTCATAGTTGGCCATGCGAAAAGAGCAACAAGATCTTCGTATGAGGATGAAATTTGTTCAAGGACAAAATTAGCAGAATTTGTGTTCGCATAGATAATATGCTGAATATATTGCAAATTTGAAGTAGCTGGAAAGAACCTACAGACAACAATGAACGGGTTTGGCTATTTGGATTTTGAACTTGGCTGAAAATTAATTTCGATTAAGTTACTCGTGCACCTCCCCAACAAGTATTATGAGGTTTGTGAGCTTCTTCATCAAATATTATGAGGTTTGTGCACCTCTGCATCAAATTTTATGAGATGATTATGATTGATCCAGAACCCTCTCTAGAGTTAATGAGATTTGTGAAGCAAGATTCTAAAGAAATAAAACCCCATCAGGAAAAGGTTGAAATCTTTACTATAGGAGGGCGAGAGAGAAGAGGTAAAAGTCAGCACCAGCATGAAAGAAAGGTTCAAATAAGTTACCACTCAATCCAGATGGTCTTTGGATCAAAGATGAAGTTGGAAAGCAGTTCGATGCGAGATTCTTAGCTGGGGCAGAATACCCCAATGGGTAGCAAGTATCTACCAAAGAAGGACGATGATGAACAAATGCATGTTGACAATCATACTTCACATCGTCGTCCAAAGATGCATGGGGCATTCAAAGCTGCTAATAAAAAAATATATGTCAAGAGGATTGTACCTTCACTTTACACGGTTACTGCACAACGACACATACGTCGACTGAGGCAACACCTTTTCTTTGGTATATGGAATGAAAGCATACTACCCTTAGAGGTAGAAATCCCATCCCTACGAGTATTAATGGAAACCCAGTGAGAAGAAGCATATTGAGTTCAAACCCGATTCGATCAACCTAATCTCATTGAGGAAGAAGATTGACCATGACATGCCATAAACATTTATACCAGCAAAGAATGAAAAGCGCATTCGGCAAGAAGATACGCTCTAAAGAATCCCGAGAAGGAGAATTGGTCCGAAGAAACATTTTGCCAATACAAAAAGGTCACAAGGGTAAGTAAACTCCAAGTTATGAAGGCCCATATGTGGTAAAGAAGGCATTTGGTGGTGGGGCACTTACTCTCACAAGAACGAATGGAGAGAAGTTACCTTTGCTAGTTAATTCTGACATAGTCAAAAAAATCTTATGCACAATGATTTGGGTGTTGACAATAGGGAACACTCTTAAATTGGAATTGATAATATTGTATTATGAATCTTTTCCATCTCTTTCATAAGGTCGCTTTTAATTTTCAAAATGCCTCCCAAAAATAATGAGCATCACAGGTAGATTCACTGGACGCGAGTTTGTTCTTAAAGGATGTCGTGGAATCAATTAAATTGAAACCGAAAATATGATAAAATATTTGTGTCTCACATGAATTTTCATTCATACATTCATGCTTTGTGCATGCATCATCATAAGAAAAGCATAGCACACCATGCATCGCAACCATTCAACAAGAATTCGTGAAATCAGTTCAAGGAAAGTACATCAGTGGAAAAATTCAAAATTTTCAAAAAGGGTATGAACAAGGTCTCACGCGAATTCCCACCCAAACATCAGTGTATCAACAAAATTCAAAGTTCAGAGCTATAAGAAGATCAATTCAAAATATATACTGCAACGCCAGGATATCTCAACATCTCCAAATTTACCAGGTTCACCAGGTTTACGAGGTTTTTGCGCCTCTCCAGGTTTACTAGGGTTTGCCCCTCTCCAGGTTTACGAGGTTTTTTGCCCCTCTCCAGGTTTACGAGGTTTTTTGCGCCTCTCCAGGTTCACCAGGTTTACGAGGTTTTGCGCCTCTCTAGGTTTACGAGGTTTTTGCGCCTCTCCAGGTTTACAAGGTTTTTTGCACCTCTCCAGGTTCTCCAGGTTTACAAGGCTTTTGCGCCTCTCCAGGTTCACTAGGTTTACGAGGTTTTGCGCCTCTCCAGGTTTACAAGGCTTTTGCGCCACTCCAGGTTCCTCAGGTTTACGAGGTTTTGCGCCTCTTCGGGTTTACAAGGCTTTTGCGCCTCTCCAGGTTCACCAGGTGATACACGGGGCCCAAGGCCACCAAATAAAGAACAACCCCAAGAGCATGATGAAGGGTAAAAAGGCCATTTCTACACAAAGGGGGGTGTGCTTAGCTTTCCATGGGGCGGCATTAGTAATTGAATTTCCCCACATGTAAAACTCATTTGTCACGTGCTTTACAAGGCTTTCTAGAAGCCTAGCATCTTTAACACAT
>NC_028361.1:15629311-15639631 GCF_000741045.1 Vigna radiata var. radiata | reverse complement strand
ATGGAGAGAAGTTACCTTTGCTAGTTAATTCTGACATAGTCAAAAAAATCTTATGCACAATGATTTGGGTGTTGACAATAGGGAACACTCTTAAATTGGAATTGATAATATTGTATTATGAATCTTTTCCATCTCTTTCATAAGGTCGCTTTTAATTTTCAAAATGCCTCCCAAAAATAATGAGCATCACAGGTAGATTCACTGGACGCGAGTTTGTTCTTAAAGGATGTCGTGGAATCAATTAAATTGAAACCGAAAATATGATAAAATATTTGTGTCTCACATGAATTTTCATTCATACATTCATGCTTTGTGCATGCATCATCATAAGAAAAGCATAGCACACCATGCATCGCAACCATTCAACAAGAATTCGTGAAATCAGTTCAAGGAAAGTACATCAGTGGAAAAATTCAAAATTTTCAAAAAGGGTATGAACAAGGTCTCACGCGAATTCCCACCCAAACATCAGTGTATCAACAAAATTCAAAGTTCAGAGCTATAAGAAGATCAATTCAAAATATATACTGCAACGCCAGGATATCTCAACATCTCCAAATTTACCAGGTTCACCAGGTTTACGAGGTTTTTGCGCCTCTCCAGGTTTACTAGGGTTTGCCCCTCTCCAGGTTTACGAGGTTTTTTGCCCCTCTCCAGGTTTACGAGGTTTTTTGCGCCTCTCCAGGTTCACCAGGTTTACGAGGTTTTGCGCCTCTCTAGGTTTACGAGGTTTTTGCGCCTCTCCAGGTTTACAAGGTTTTTTGCACCTCTCCAGGTTCTCCAGGTTTACAAGGCTTTTGCGCCTCTCCAGGTTCACTAGGTTTACGAGGTTTTGCGCCTCTCCAGGTTTACAAGGCTTTTGCGCCACTCCAGGTTCCTCAGGTTTACGAGGTTTTGCGCCTCTTCGGGTTTACAAGGCTTTTGCGCCTCTCCAGGTTCACCAGGTGATACACGGGGCCCAAGGCCACCAAATAAAGAACAACCCCAAGAGCATGATGAAGGGTAAAAAGGCCATTTCTACACAAAGGGGGGTGTGCTTAGCTTTCCATGGGGCGGCATTAGTAATTGAATTTCCCCACATGTAAAACTCATTTGTCACGTGCTTTACAAGGCTTTCTAGAAGCCTAGCATCTTTAACACATGATGAAATAGTGGATCTGAGATTTCCTTTGGTGGAGGCCGAGAGATTCAACTATAAATTTTCTTGGCCTAGCTTGTATGAATACTTTGGAATTTATGAGAAACTTCTTCTGCTGATGTATCTTTCCAGCACGGGAAACTCTTGCCAAAGTCATTCTCATTGCCTTTCCACATCTCCATCTAGCTTTCTTCCTCTAGAAGACCGTCGGAGCTAGTACCACNCACCATAGGCTAACCTCCGTCCACTAGCCTTCACCGATTCAAGCTCATTCCATCACTGTTTCACGCTGCTGCATCCNATTCACGTTTCTGTCCGCTGCTGTTCCGCATACTCTGATTCCGCCATTAACCACTGGTCATCGTCAATCTTTGGAGCACCGTATCACCAGGTTTACGAGGTTTTGCGCCTCTCCAGATTTACAAGGCTTTTGCGCCTCTCCAGGTTCACCAGGTTTACAAGGCTTTTGCGCCTCTCCAGGTTCACCAGGTTTACGAGGTTTTGCGCCTCTCTAGGTTTACGAGGTTTTTGCGCCTCTTCAGGTTTACGAGGTCTTTACACCTCTCCAGGTTTACAAGGTTCTTGCGCCTCTAAAAAAAAAAGCTCAATTTTCATCCTGGCACCAATGAATAAAATAAGCCCAGTTTTCATCCTGGCATCAAAGCCCAGTTCTCATCCTGGCACCAAAGCCCAGTTCTCATCCTGGCACCAAAGCCCAGTTTTCATCCTGGCACCCAAAGCCTAGTTTTCATCCTGGCACTAAGAAAAAATATATATTCACGAGGTTCATACACCTTTCCAGCAAAGTTCATATAGTACGACACACCCTCCCCAGGTGTCACAGCTCTTCAGCAGAATCCACGAGGTTGCTACACTCTCTACCAGAGGTAATCTTTTTCCATCTCTTTGGACCCGAACGAAATTAGTGTCTTTATCTTCATTTAGCTTTTACTGTGATAACTCAAAAAACTCCAAAGTTCATGTTATCTAGCAAAATCTAAATAAAGAGGGGCAGCTGTCAACACCCAATTTCGTCCGGGAAAGTAAATAATCAAAATTAAAGAATAAGAGAATAATAATGAATGTTGGGCAAAGAAAAAAAGGAAAAGGAAAATAATAAAATAATCTTCCTTAATGCAGGACACATCACTTTAGAATGTTTTTGAAATTTTATTTTAATATGGCGACAATTTAGATCAATATTATGGCAATAATGGTAAATAATAATTAAAAATATATTGACATAATTTGCTGCATCAGTTTCTTCCTGAAGAGAAAAAAATAAGATCCTTTTTTTTTAATGGGCAAATTTTCTGACAATTATTGTAATCTTTGTCACGAATTTTATTTGATTTATTTGATTGCAATCAAGACCATTTCTTTCCCTATTTTTGCTAATTGTCAATTAATTCGCCATTAAGGCAAGATCACATTAATATTACAATATGTGCCTATAAGTACACACTCTGTGGAAGGAAAAAGGGACCGAAAAAAAAGAGGGAGAAAAACTGGCAGAAACAACAGAAAGGAAAAAAAGAAAGAGAGTATAGAAAAAAAGAGGTTCTCACACATAAGGGTTCTGTCAACCGCAATCACCAAAGAAGAAACAAGGGAGTACTGAAAGCTAAAAAGGTATGTCATCTCTGCACCATTCTTTTTCTTTTTATTGTGCCCTAAACCATTTTTTTAAAAGGTTTTTTTACTACACACAAATAATGTTTTTAAATAATAAAATAAAGGGCTTTTTTCCCACCATTCTGAAAATATAAAAATACAAAATATTTAAAAAGATTAATTTTTGTTAAACTAAATCTTTTTATCAAAATTACGCGATCCATGATTTCCCAACTTTTCAAAACTATAAATAAATCCATTTTTTCTTTTTTAATAAACTCACAAACCTTTTTCTAGATAAAGAACTAGGTGATCCCTGATTGTCCATTAATGGATGTACGTAGGACCAAGGTCAATCCTTGTCGGGTTCATAAAACAAAAATATTTTTTGTTTCCTAATAACTTTATTTTAGTTTAACTTCATTTTTATTTTTTTGGGGAAAATTATTTATTTTGGAAAACCACGTTAATTTTATACATTTAATTAGAGGTACTGCCTTTGGGCAGGCGCGCTAGGGTGCTAATACCTTCCTTAAGCGTAACCGATTCCCGAACTTAAAAATCTGTTTTTCGTAGACCATGCTTTTATTTTAGGGTTTTTCCATAGTTTTCCATAATAAATTATGGTGGCGACTCCCAAAATATTTTTTAAACCCATTTGTTTTTCGGTTCGCCGTCCCGTCGCGATCCTGGTTGCGACAAGTACCAACATTAGATTGCACCATAAACACCTTAAATTCATTAATCAATCACAAAAGTAAGCACAAAGGATGATAAGGGACAATAAAAAAGAAGAAACCCCATAATATTAAAATTTCATCAAACACAATAATAGAATCACTGCTTACCTCGACGGTCGGTATGGCAGTGAACAAGACAGGCCCCTCGACAGTCGATACAGCAACATCGACAAGTGTCAGTAGAGTCACAGTTGGAACTCTTTGTCAAAAGAGTCACGGTGGTGGCGGCCGCGCGTCACGGTAGGGCTAGGGCAGAGTAACTGTGAGTTTTCGTTGGAGCTCTTTTTCCACGACAACAGTAAGTAGCGATTGTGTCACGACAGGATCATTGTTAGTTTTCGTTGGAGCTCTCCTTCACCAACAGGATCATGGTGGGCAACAGATCATGATGGGCAACGACATCTGGCTAGAACAAGGTTAAATTTAAGAAATGAGAGAGGGATGGGAAAGCACATTATAGTTAACTGAACTAAAAATATGATAAGTTCGATTTTAAAAAGTAAACTATAAAAACTAAAGGGTTAAATATGTTTTTGTCCCTCACCTATTGGGCGTCTTTGGTTTTAGTCCCTCTTTCAAAATAAGGTACAATTTAGTCCTCAATGTTTTGGAAACTTTGGTTTTAGTCCTCCAAAACTAACGTCGTTAAAAATCTGCTGATGTGTCTAACGTCTGTCCACTTGTGTTAACTGTATTGCTGCCTCTCTCTTGACACGTGTGATTGTTTTTTTGCTGACATGTTTTAAACTTAAAATTTAGGGATTGACAGATTGAAATTGATGTTTAAAAAGAGTTAGGGTTCGTGGTGTTGTTCAAGAGGAGGACATCATTTCAACTGGATCGCAAAAGGTTGGATATCATCTTCTTGAGCATTGGTGTAGTTGGGCATGTAAGTTTATTTTCCTCTTTGATTTCTTGTGAATAGATGGAGGGATCTTGATTTACTTTTGAAATGACTGTTGAAGGGAAATGAAAGCTGATAGAGGAGGAACTGGTTGCACACGAAGGAGCATAGGTTCTGGAATGTCCCAAACATGTGGATCCTCCTCTCACTTAGCTTCAAGAAACTGTGGTTGTGGGGAAGATTGTTGTTGTTGAAGGCAATTACATTGAAGAACAATGGGAGACAATTTTATAGATGTAGAAATTGGCAGTAAGTGAGAATAAATGCTTTATATTGTGGTGAAGTTTCTATCCGTGATCTGTAATTTTATTTTTTTTGCAGAGTAATTCAAACTATAACTTCTTTGAATGGGTTGATGAAGGAGATTTTGAAATTGAAGGAAGCTTAGAAAGGAAGAGTGAAGAAGTTGAAGTGTGTATTGAAAATGTTGTGTTGGATCTAGGGAAGAAGAAGGACAAGTTGAAGAAGAAATTAGAGCAAGAGAGAAGAAATTTTAAAATGATGTTGGTCTTTTTTGTATTCTCATGGGCATTAATAATGATGTTTTGTATTATGTTTGTGTTGAAGCTAAATTGTAATTAGATAGGTAATGTTGTGTTGTGGATGTACTATGAAATTTTAAATTGAATGAAATGTGGAAGTTCAATTCAATTCTGCCCAGTTCAATTGTTTTACTCGTTGCAGCCATTTAATTTGATTCAGCAACTTTTGATTCTGTGATTAATGATCAATTGAGATAATGCATGTATACCATGTAAGCACTGAAATCTCGCTGTAAAAGATTGGATAACATCAATTGAAATCTCACATATAAGTCAAATCTGCAGTTGACCGAACTGCACTTCATTGATTTTAAATTTTTGTGGTGTTTTCAATCCAGTTCAATATTAGGTCATTGTTGGACATCTTTAAAATTGATTCCAATGCTTTCTTCAAGTTTTAAATGATGAATATGGATGCAAATGTTGGTCCAAAGGTCATTTGATTCATTGTTGCAAATTCTGGTTGGTTGAGTTGTGAAAAATATTACAAATCTACTGCATAATTGAGTTCAAAACAAGTCAATTATGCATTGATTGAATTGTGCTTCAAAAGTCAGTTGCAACAAGTTTAATTTGACAATTAAAACTTGGTTATGCAAAGAAATTGTGCTTGCAATCAGTCTGTATGAATTTCACTACCTAAACCACCAGAATTAGCTTTCTTTGTTGAGTGCAAGCTGCATAGATTTTGGCAATGAAAATCTGATTTGTGTGCTGCATCGTGATACCATAAAATTGTAGCAAAAGCTGAGTGACCAATGGTTAAAGTGTACACGATCCACTGGTCAAAGTGTACTAAATATAACAGAACAAATTCTACAAATAAAATAGTTCGAATATCATCAAAAAACTGAGTGACCAGTGGAAGTAAAATTGGCAGAGCTGATGCACCTAAACTGTTTTTCATTCAAGAAAAATTGGCAAAGCTGATGCACCAAAGCTGAGTTTCTTATTCATTGTCTTCACTCATTTGTGAATCATTTGTGATTTGTTGGAGGTGCATTCGTGGAAGATTAAATTGTCTTAGAAGCTCCTAGGCAACTAGATCTACCTAGTTCCTGCTGCAATATCAAAAATCTGCAACTAGACCAGAAACAAATGGTTAAAATTTGGTGGTTTGAGTGGTCATTGTGCATAGTCGAGTTTGGAATTTCAATTTAATGGTTTGAGCAACTTTGTTTTGCCAAATGTAAGTTGTGTAAGCTGCCAACAAAGGCTAAATATTTACAAATAAGAATTTGACTAGTCCAGTTGCATTTTCACACCAAATCCTAACCAAATTTCAGTAGAAGACTGAAATGTGTTTGCTATATTGTCTGACTGTTGGAGCAAGTTTATTGTGGAAAATATAGCAGCTACAAATGGTCATCAGAGGCTGCAAACTGCCAATTCAGTTTTTCACCATACGAGTTGCTCATTTCAATTACAATTGATCCATACACAAGTTAATATTCATGAGAACTGTTATGCAAGTCATTTTGATGACTTTAAACATCAAGCTATACTTGAACAACACTGTATAGAAGCATTGAGATGTCCATAAAAGATTACAAAGGCTGGACCAATTAAAAAGCATTGATGTAGTACAGAACAGTGTGTCAGGTGGGAAATAAAGGCACTGGAACTATGACAACACCGAATGGTAAAGCAAAGTCTGTGACATCACCGAATGGTAATTTAATTCCAACACCCAATACAGTACAGTGATGGTAGACAAAAATAATACATCACTTTGAATTAAAGGCATTAGAATTAAATAAGTGGTCTACCTTGAATAATGAACAAGTAGTACAAAAAGTGGTCCCAACATAGATTAAGCATGTGAAACTACAGGACAAAAAAGTGGTCCAATTGTGTACAAAAAGTCACAGCCACTACTGCATGTGCTAAGGGTTACTTTAAATAAATAGTTTCTCCACTACAACTTGTCTGAAATTACAACTTTAAATACATAGTATCTCCTCTACTCAATTACAACTTGCTTGAGACCCTAGAATTTGTCCAGTCAGTCTTGAGGATGCTCTTGTTCCCCCTTCACGCATAGTTGCAGACCTTCCAGCTTGTGATGTTGATGCAGCCCCTGCATCTCTGCTTGATCTCCTTCCAGCTTGTGATGTTGAGGATGATGCCCCCTTGCAACTGATGCAGATGCCCCCCTTCCAGATGCTCCCCTTCCTGCAGATGCAGCCTTTCTTATAGGCGCTTCCCTTGCAGCAGATTCGGGTGTTGATGCAGATGCACCCCTTTTGTCCTATGAAAGGAGTAAGATAGTTCAATAAGACATAGTTGTAAATAAATGAACTAGTAAATAACATTACTAAGAAGATTTACCTTGCTTTTCTGGCTCTTTTTACATGGCCTTACATTGTGTCCATATGCTTTGCAACTGCTACATCTTATAGCAATATTGCTCTTTGACAATTTTCCATGGCTGACATATTCATCAGTTTCTCTTCTTTTTTATTTTTTTGGCCTCCCAGGAGGTGTTTTGTAAAGGGAGGTAGTAGTTGTGCAGATTCAGATGTAGGCCAAAGTTTTTGTCCATTGATAGGACTTATAATTGGTGCATAACAAGTTCTATAGGCATCTTTCTTATAGTAAGGATGAACATAATGTTCTGGGTTTTCTGATTTGTAATGAATGGCAGCAACAACATGCCTACATGGTATTCCTACCAAATCCCACAAGTAACAAGTACATGTGTGATTACTTAAATCAACAACAAACTTGTCCATGGTAAAGCCATGAGTTACTTCAAATTGTGAACCCCCTGCCCAAACTGGAAGCCAATTCCCACTCTTTTCAACCTCCCTATCCAACCTTTTCCTCGGTTTAGGCATAACATCACCAGGATAAGTGTCGACTTTTCTCCAAGGCTTGCAAACCTACTCATTACGTATGATCTAATCCATTCCATCATTGTAATTATGTATTTGTCTCTTGCCAATAAAATAGTACTATTAAATGACTCTGACAAGTTATTGATCAACACATCACACCTAGGATAAGCACTAAAAGCATGCTTACACCAAATTTTAGTCGGTATACCCATTAACCAATTAAAGGCATCAACATTCAGATTTTTTAACTCACCCATCTTTTTCTCCCATTCCTTTTTGTACGTTGCCTTCGCAGCCCCCATCATGAGGTCTCTAATGAGCCGACCTCCACCAAATTTTTTCTTGTAATTGTTGTACAAATGGGGTAAACACAACCTGTGTTCCATTCCATTCAAGATATCATCAAAAACTGACATTAATCCCTGCAACCATACTAAACCATTAATTATTACATAATGAAATTAAAGTTGTGACTAAAGTAAAAATTTTAATGTACCTTTTGCTGATCCGAAATAAAGATCCACATGTAAAATGACCCAAACCTTGGTGGCAAGGTGGGTTGGGGTTGATTGAACTTAATCTTGAAGGTCCCAGCCTTGACTCTTAATAACTCAGCTACATAGTCATAAAGACGAGCATATTGTCGTTCTCCATCACCCACTAAACAATCCATTGCAATTTTCTTAGCTCTTCCAGCCTTCCAATGACTTATTCCAACACTATATGACTTTTTTATTTCATCTATGATTTGAATCACTATCATGCCTGCAACATTCACAAATCTGTCAACCAAAACCTGTGCAATCCATTCTACACTTGCACTTTTGCTACCAAAAGCCCTTCCAAACTTGTGCCCAACTAGAGTTTTGACTTTAAAAGTTTGGGTACTTCCTACCTTGCTAGCCATAATAAGAAAACCACACCCCTTCTTACAAACTGCCCTTACTCTCTTCAAATCATTCTTGACAAACTTCACTTCTTTTCCATTCAAAACGCTATGCTCCTGTAGCGCACTCTTAGAATCCTTCAAAGACTTAAACTTCATTCCCAATTTAAAATTAAAGCCCCTAGTCATATCTTCTGCTTTATACTTTGGAAAGTGCCTTTTATTCTCCCTCACATCCTCATCACTATCTACATTTGAGGACAACTCATCTGTATCATAATCTTCAATTATATCATGTTGTCCAACCTCTTC
The DNA here is from genome assembly GCF_000741045.1 of Vigna radiata var. radiata. NCBI lineage: Eukaryota > Viridiplantae > Streptophyta > Magnoliopsida > Fabales > Fabaceae > Vigna > Vigna radiata. The sequence goes on along the minus strand of NC_028361.1, from coordinate 15,630,655 downwards.
GTTAATCACAAATGCCCCCTCACTATCTTCAAATCTGCTCCTAACACTTTTATTTTTCTTTTTCATTCTCTTCCACCTATCCAAAGCTGGATTAATATATCTTCTCTCTTCCTCAACCGTCACATTGCCCGTCCTAAGCCCATCAGCATCATTTTCCATTCTCTCCTCTCCACTGTCATCAACATTTTCCACCCCTTTCACCCTCAAGAACATTGCCCTCTTCATCCTCAAGAACATTGCCCTCTTCATCCTCTTCATCTTGCTCTTCATCATGCTCTTCATCTTGCTCTTCCTCTTGCTTTTCATCTTGCTCTTCCACCATTTCTCCCTCAACATTCCCCTCTTCCTCTTCGTCATCTAGTACCAAGTCTTGTACTTCAACATTTCCCTCCACCCCACCAATATCTTCTTCATCCATAACAACCACTTCCTCCATCTCGTGCTTCATCTCCTCTACTCTTATTTCGTCTTGTTGGTACCAGGGGGAGTATGGTTCGAAAAGTATAATAAAGCGGAATAAAACTAAGAGTAGCGTATAAGCGTGTTTGGTCACTTTTTTAAAGAAGTTGGTCCTATTTCTAAAAACAATTTTCTTTCAGAAAATTTATCGAACAGTTGATATGCGTAAAACTGTAAACAGTATAGGGAATAGAAAAATCACACAAGTAATTTTTATACTGGTTCGATTCAGAAGAATCTACGTCCAGTCATTAATCACTATAAACAGTGATTAACAGTTCCACTAAATAGATGTTTCTCAGATTACAATTATAGTGAATGAAAGACAGATAAATAAACCTTCCTTCGACAAATGAACTGGAAGAAGACCACTCTGCCAACTCGAAGAGAACCGCTCCGGCAATCGACCAACGATTCGCGAGCTTCTCCTATTCACGAGACCAGGCAAAGCACCTTGCTAACCTCGAAGAGAGCTTGCTCCGACAATCGACCAACGATTCGCGAGCCTCTCCTATTCACGAGACCAAGCAAGGGAACCTTGAACAAAGCTTCTGAGAACTTCCCCTGACAAACAGTGTTCTACTTAGCTATCAGTTCAAAAACATTTTCTCTGAAGTTTAGAGAAGCCAAATATATAGCCAATTGCACTGAATGCCAAAAGTCAGGTCCCAACTGCCACGAATAATCAATTATTGTAAGTGATAATCGATTATTCAAGTCCATTACAGGTTTTTCAAAAAGTGATAATCGATTATATGAAGTGATAATCGATTATTCCTGACTGACTTGTGATAATCGATTATTGCTTCATGATAATCGATTATTGCAGTTCAAAATGTAATTTTTACAAAGTTTGAAAAGCTTTCCTACTACATTTAAGTTCTA
>NC_028361.1:15587852-15629241 GCF_000741045.1 Vigna radiata var. radiata | reverse complement strand
AAGATTTACCAATACTCCTTATTGGTAACAATCTCCCCCTTTTTGATGATGATCAAAAATACTGTTTTAAAAGCAACTTTGGCTATCCTGCAAAAACATACAATCTAACAAACAACAACAGAGTTAAGCAATACCTGTATTTTATGCTTCTCCCCTTAAATTATGTTTCTCCCCCTTTTTGATCATAAACAAAAAGATTAACGTAAAAAGCTCCCCCTAAATATGAGCTCCCCCTCAATTAAACAAATTATGCATATAATTAAGAGATCATTTTATTTATGAAAATAAAGATTATATCATAAAAACAAACAGAATTATAACATAGAGGAAATAGCAAGCAAACAACAAGATATGTTCTCATAGAGACCTATCTCTAAAACTCAGGGCTAGGGGATCTTTCAGTGGGTGGATATTGAGATCACTCTTGATGTTAGATAGGCGAACATCAAGCTCAAGAAATTGATCAACCATGTATTCATCAAGGGATTGTTGTCACTCATAAATCTCCTCAAGGTGTGTCTTTTGTGTGAGACTCGTATCCTCCAGTTGTTTAAATAACCTTGCGAAGTGTTCTTCCATAGAAGTTGAGGAAGAGGAAGGTATGTTGGAAGGTCCAACATCAGAAGGAGCAACAGCACTCACTGGGTCAGCCATATGAGTATCGATGTCATCATTTTCATCTTCATCAGGATGATCATCATCTTTGTCGATAAGAACTCTTCCTCTAGTAACGAATCCCATCTGACGAAAGGTAGTATCTTCAATTTCCGAACCGACTGCTTGAATGACTTGGACAAGTTCTCCTTCAACATTTACACCTTTGTACTCCAAAATCCTAGAAATAAGAAGAGCATAGGGAAATTGATATGAATGGGATTTCTTGGCTTTTACCATTGTGTCAACAATGAGAGCAGGCCAATCGATGTGTATGTGATTTAGAATCCCATACAGAAGAAACAGATCCTGCTCAGAGCATTGAGCATGGTTGGTTGCTCTTGGACATAAAATCCAGACAATCAAGTAGTGAATCATCCTTTCTTCAACTTTGAAACCACCAACAAGTAATTGCCTTCGGTTGGTTTGCTGTTCAGGATGACGCAGGAATGATTGGAAAGTCGTCAACCTGTTGAAATCTTCAAGTCCTAAATGAACTTTTACAGCATCATCCCAGATGGGTAGTTGGGCAAAATTGGTCCACACATCATCATCTAAAATTATGCGCACGCCCTTTACCTTAGTGGATATAATCTCATCTCGATATCGCAAGTTGAAGTAGAAAACTCTTATAAGATTAGGATAAATGCATCCTTTTTGCTCTACCAGATGCGTTAGTCCTTGCTCAGCAAAAATATCTGGAAATTGAAAACCATAGAAACGGAAAAAGTCAAGACGGATATACTTTACCGCCATGATTTTCCTTTCTTGCCAAGAATTTACAAAGTCCGCATGTTTCTCTTGATCTGAGATCCATCCATCAATGTTTGCAAGACATGGTTAAGAGGAAGAGGATGCTCCAGTAGCTCTGCGGCGATGCCTTCTTGAATAAGCCATGGAGGAAGTTTAAGAAAATGAAACTTTGAGAACGTGAAGAGAGATGCAGAGAGTTTTAGCTCTAGATTTGATTTCAGTAGTATTTAGGTGCAAAGAAGTGTCTAATAATCGATTATTGGGGCCTATTTATAAGAAAAATGGAAACACTAGCCGTTTATGGCTGTTTATAGCCGTTATGGAACGCTCCAACGGCTCTATTTTTGAAACTGTCAACGTGATAATCGATTATGGCTCGTGATAATCGATTATCTGCTCAATAATCGGTGCCCAGAAATTGCATGATAATCGATTATGCCTGATGATAATCTATTATCTGTTCAAAATTTTCCAAATTTAAGTTTTGAGTTTGAATAATCGATTATTCCCTTGTGATAATCGATTATGAAGCAGAAATTTCACGAAAATGAAGAAATTGTCATAATCTTTTGGTTCTAAGACATATCTAATACTCCTAATTCTCTTCTAAGATCAAAAAATCTATCCTTAGGTAGAGCCTTGGTGAAAATATCAGTTAATTGATGCAAAGTATCAACATATTCAATTTGACAATCTCCCTTTTGAATATGATCTCTTAAGAAATGATGTCTAATTTCAATGTGCTTAGTTCTTGAATGCATTATGGGGTTCTTGGTCAGATTTATAGTACTAGTATTATCACATTTTAGAGGAATATTATCAAGGAAGATATCAAAGTCTTCCAGTTGCTGTTTCATCCACAAAATTTGGGCACAACAGTTGTCAGCTGCAATATATTCAGCTTCAGTGGCAAACAAAGCTACACACGCTTGTTTCTTTGAGTGCCAGGACACTAAAGAACAGCCTAGAAAATGACAGGTTCCACTAGTACTTTTTCTATCAATTTTACAACCACCATAATCTGCATCAAAGTAACCTATTAAACTAGGTGAAGCATCAGAGGGATACCAAAGTCCAAAAGAAGTGGTTCCCTTAAGATATTTTAGGATTCTCTTAACAACAGTCAAATGAGATTCTTTAGGAATAGCTTGGTACCTAGCACACACACATACACTCTGCATAATATCTGATCTACTAGCAGTTAGGTACAACAAAGATCCTATCATGCCTCTAAACATAGTTTCGTTCACTCCTTTTCCAGTTTCATCCTTATCTAAGTAACATGAAGTACCCATAGGTGTACTGGCTTCTTTACAGGTATCCATACCAACTTTCTTAAGAATTTCTCTACAGTATTTTGTTTGGGAGATGAAAGTACCTCCATTCATTTGTTTTATCTGTAGTCCTAAGAAGAAATTTAGCTCACCCATCATAGACATTTCAAACTCACCTTGCATTATTTTTGCAAATTCCTCACATAAAGAGTCATCAATTGACCTAAAAATAATATCATCTACATAAACTTGCACAATCAAAATGTGTTTTCCTACTTTCTTAATGAATAAGGTTGAATCAACCTTTCCTCTAGAAAACTCATTGTCAATTAAGAAGGTACTAAGTCTTTCATACCAAGACCTAGGTGCCTGTTTAAGACCATAAAGGGCCTTTTTTTCAACTTGTAAACATGATAAGGAAATCTAAAATCCTCAAAGCCAGGAGGTTGACTAACATACATTTCTTCTTTTATAAAACCATTTAAGAAAGCACTTTTCACATCCATTTGATACAGTTTAAATTTCATCAAAGATGCATATGCAAGTAATAATCTAATTGCTTCTAACCTGGCTACCGGTCCATACATTTCATCATAATCTATACCTTCCTCTTGACAGTAGCCCTTAGCAACTAGCCTTGCCTTGTTCTTAGTGATGTTTCCATCCTCATCAAGCTTGTTCCTGAATACCCATTTGTTTCCTATGACTTGATAATTATCTAGCTTTGGAATAAGCTCCCATACTTCATTCCTTTCAAATTGATTTAGCTCTTCTTGCATAGCAATGCACCACTTATCATCTTGAAGAGCTTCCTTTATGTTCTTGGGTTCTATCTGAGACACAAAAGCTACAGTTAGACGGAAATTATTTAGATTGTGTCTAGTAGTTACCCCTTTTGATATATCTCCAATGATGTTGTCCAAAGATAGTCCTCTTGGTTGTTGATAGCTTTTAGAATCAACAGCTTGAGGTGTTTCTTGAAGTTCCGGAGGATAATTTTCATTTAGATACATCTCTTCAAGAGCTTCTCTCAAATAGTCCTCATCACCTGCAATGGGTTTATTTGACTCAAGAGGGTTTACCTCAAGGTCCACAATCTCATCAAAGACAACATGCATTGATTCTTCAATTATCAAAGTTCTTCTATTAAACACTTTATATGCTTTACTAGTCAAAGAGTATCCTAGAGAAATTGCTTCATCAGATTTTGCATCAAATTTTCCAAGATTATCTTTTCCATTATTCAAGACAAAGCATTTGCATCCAAAAAATTTCAAATGAGATATATTTGGTTTTCTACCATTCAACAATTCATATGGAGTTAATTTCATAATTGGCCTAATAAGCATCCTGTTTAACACATAGCAAGCAGTACTTACTGCATCAACCCAAAAGTATTTTGGCACATTAAATTCATTCATAAGGGTTCTAGCTAATTCTTCTAATGATCTATTCTTTCTTTCAACAACACCATTTTGTTGGGGGGTTCTAGGTGCAGAAAAGTTATGTGCAATGCCATATTTTTCACAAAATTTTTCAAAAGATTCATTTTCAAATTCACCACCATGATCACTCCTCAAAGTTTTAATTTTCAAATCTTTCTCATTTTGACTACGTTTAGCAAAAGTTCTAAATGCTTTGAAAGATTCACTCTTCAAAGTTAAAAAGAAAGTCCAAGTAAATCTAGAGTAATCATCAACAATTACAAGAGCATAGTAATTTCCACCAAAACTTTTAATTCTAGATGGACCAAACAAGTCCATATTCAAAAGTTCTAAAGGTTTTGATGTTGAAATCATGCTTTTAGATGAAAATGAAGATTTTGTTTGTTTACCTTTTTGGCATGCAGAACATAATTTGTCTTTCTCAAATTTCAGTTTAGGCAAACCAATCACAAGATCTTTAGAAATTAATTTATTCAAATGTTGCATGTGAATATGTGCAGCTCTTTTATGCCATAGCCAAGGATTTTCTTCTTTAGCAACTAAGCATGTTATACTATGACTAGATGCACTTTCAATATCAATCAAATATATATTGTTGTGCCTAACACCTTGCAAAGAAATATCAGCAGAATTTTTGAAGTAAACAGTACATTTATCACTCTCAAAGGTTACCTTGAGACCTTTGTCGCATAATTGGCTTATGCTTAGAAGGTTATGCTTGAGGCCTTCAACGTATAAGATGTCTCTTATTGTCAAAGTGTTTCCTCCTCCAATATCTCCGGTACCCATGATCCTACCTTTGTTATTGTCTCCATAAGTTACAAATCCTTGCTTTTTCTTTTCAAAAGAGATGAACCTTTTCTTGTCACCAGTCATGTGTCTTGAGCAACCACTGTCAAGATACCACAACGACTTCTTGAACTTATTTGGTTCCTACAAAACAAATAAGCAAGAATTTTAGGTCCTCAATCTCAATATGGGTCCTTGGGGTTAGTTTATGCAAGTATATATCATTTCACAACTTTAATCCATGCATATTTACCATTTGGAACACCAAAATGTTTAATATTGCACTTGTTTGATGTGTGACCATGCTTCATACAATAAAAACAACATACATCACTTACTTTATTTTTAATATAAGTTCCTTTAACAACCCAAACTCTACGAGTTTTTCTTACTTTGGACTTATGATTTTGATGCATGTTCCTATTTTTAACATTGCTTTTATTAAAGTTTGTTTTAGCATGTGAATTGGTCTTAGTTGCCTTAGCAAGTAAATTTTCAAGTATATCAATATCAAACATATGACTTTTACATGACAAGCATTCAACAGGTTCAACAGTAGCATTGGCATCAAACAATTTTGTTTCTAAAATACTAATTTTATTTCTCAAAACAACTTCATCATCAAGCAATTTATCATGTTTCAATTTCAATTCATTGTGCTCCTTGTTTAGCTTTTTATGTGTAGCATCAAGTTTTTCAGATTCATTTATCAAATCAAAGAAAGCCTTTTGTAAATCTAATTCACTAGATTCAGAGCTGGAATCACTTACTTGACTTCATGTATCTTCTGAATCCGCCATAAGACAAATGTTGGCTTCTTCATCTGAATCACTTGAGCTTGTTGAACTAGAAGCATTGTCTTCCCAAGCTACGTAAGCTTTCTTTTTCTTTTGAAATTTACTTTCCTTCCTTTCATCGTTCTTTCTGTTCTTTGGACACTCAGACTTCACGTGTCCTCTTTCTCCACAACCAAAGCATTTCACACTTGAAGGAGATTCTTGATTTTCTCTCCTTTCTTTGCGGAATTTGTCTTTTCCTTTTTCTTTCATAAATTTGGCAAACTTCTTTATCATGAGGCTCATATTCTCCTCATCATCAGAATCATCATCTTCAATCCTCTTAGAACTCTTTCCTTTAGAGATCTCGGTCTTGAAGGCTAGTGTCTTTCTCTTGCCTTGATCCTCTTCAGCAGTTAGTCTCCTCAACTCAAGCTCATGCTCACGGAGCTTTCCAAACAAAATTGGCATCGACATCTGAGTGAGGTTGTGAGACTCCGAGATGGCAGTCACCTTTGGTTGCCAAGACCTATCTAATGATTTTAAAATTTTCACATTTAATTCATCAATATCAAAAGTCTTACCCAACCCAGTCAAGTGATTCACAATGTGAGTGAAACGCTTTTGGACATTAGAAATTATTTCTCCAGGTTGCATTCTGAACATCTTATATTCCTGAATAAGAGTGTTCTTCCTTGCGCGTTTCACATCCTCTGTTCCTTCGTGAGTGACCCTGAGGACTTCCCACATTTCCTGTGCTGTCTCCTCCCACATATTCTACACCCTTGTTCTTCATGAACTTCCCCATATGATACAAACACACGTCAAAAACCATTTTTCCTACATGCACAGCAAAATGGACATTACACACAATCGCCTTTCTTGTTCAACGAACCACAGAAAATACAAATTAAATTAAAACTATATTATTATTACCTTGCTCAACGAACCATAGAGAATGGCCTCTTGAACCAGAAACCAAATACAAAGAACGAACTAAATGAACAACGAACCAAATGCAAAGAACGAACCAAATGAACCACGAACCAAATGCAAAGAACGAACAACAACACACACACGAACCCTAACTCACTTTCAGCACCAATTTCATTCCAGATTAAAGTGGCAGCAAATTCGTGAAAATCCCTAATGTTAAAAATCCCCAGATCACTTAACACATGTCAGCAAAAAAACAATCACGTGTCAAGAGAGTGGCAGCAAAACAGTTAACACACGTGGACAGACGTTAGACACATCAGCAAATTTTTAACGGCGTTAGATTTGGAGGACTAAAACCAAAGTTTCCAAAACATTGAGGACTAAATTGTACCTTATTTTGAGAGAGGGACTAAAACCAAAAACACCCAATAGTTGAGGGACTAAAAACATATTTAACCCAAAACTAAACTATAAAATAGTATATTTAAATTTTTAGTAAAAATAATAAATTAAATTTTTTATATTATATAGTATAATTAACTATAAATCAGTATAGATTAGTTTCTTTTTTTCAGCCCTAATTAGGAACAACAAAAATAATATGCAACAAATATGAAAAACAAATTTATGTCTTTTGAGTTTTCTGCTGAGAATTCAAATATCTAGAAGTGATATTCTAACATTTACAGAAGTAGTATTCTACTAAATCTATTTGAAGAATTATCTTTTAAAAGGATGTTACTTAAAACAATATTGCGTTTTTTTATCGACGTGTTTGGTCTCTTGATGTTCACAAACTAGTTTGCACTCTTTGTGTCTCCCAACATTGACACTGAGAATGAAAGAAAAAAAGAAGATGAAATAAGAAAAGAAAACCGAAGTATGTGAGAAAATGTATATGTTTATTTTTTGAAAGCGAGACACAAATCATTTGGTAGATTAGTCACGCCTGTTCTTGAGGCATAATCACGCGTCGTTTTTTCAAAGAGTCAATTTGTTTTTTTTTTCCTTTCTTTATGGAAAAAAAAATTATTTTTTCTAATTTTAATTTTTTTTTCATTTTTATGCCAAGTGGCAAATTTTACAAGTTCCTCAGCTGTTATATGTATAGATTAATTATTTTCTTGGAAATTTTACTTACTAATGAAAAAAGTAAAGACGTTTACCAAATCACACGGAAAGAATTCAGTTATACAAAAGTGCTATTAAATGTTTACATGCGCGTTATATGGATGGACGGCGCTGGTTAATTGTGATAGCGTGTAACATTCATACCATTTTTAAATAACTAATTATTTAAATATAGAAAATCATAATTAATTATAAATAAAAATTAATTTATAACATACTTATCATTCATTCTGCTATTTTTTTATGTCCATCCCCTTTGAACATCTTATATTACTCATATTACTCATGGTTGGTTATATTTATAATGTTAAATTACTCTTAGAAAAACAAAAGAAGTATTCAAATCTGAAATATAGAGTAGTATTTTATATTCAATATCACTGTTTGACAAATACGTATCTTAAAAATTACTACTGAAAAAAAGTGGAAAAGCAAGTGAATAAGAAAAGAAATTCCAAAGTAAAGCGTGTACCCTACTTTCTGCCGACTTCACAATTTACAATTCATATAAAACAAAACTCATACTTGCAACATTTAAAAACTTTATATAATTCACTCAATTCTCTTTAATATTAGAAAATTCAGGTTATTTTTTAAAGTTCTACTTGAACTAAAAATAAAATTAATAAAATTAATTTATAACATGTAAGTGAATATAAATTTATTTTTATAAATTAGTTCTGTGAAATTAAATTAGATATACAATTTACCTTATAAAATATCAGAGTCAAACACCATCTTCCAAATCAATTTTGTTCGTACGCTTATATATTTTTTTTAATAAAAAATGTCTGTGTTAAATAAATGAATGGCTTAATAATGAGATTTACCTGGTCTCAGAAAATGTTTAAAATTTAAGATTAATAATATATTTGCTTTAAATAAAAGCAGGTCTAGTCTTAGTCATAATAACTATTGCTATACTTGATTCATTGAACGCTTAAAATCTACACTAGATATTTCGGAGAAGCTTTCATGCAATCAAAAGCAAAACCTTCAATACTCAGAAGTAATTCATATCAGTATTGTGTTTCTGTAACAATTTCAACTTTACACTCTACCAAGATTTCAATTTGACTTGCCATTATCTATTATGACTGTTATTCCCTCCAATAACATTATTCCGTGTAATTGACGCATTTTGCTGCACATGCATCAACTAGCAACGACAAACAACCATCTCCCAATCTTATAATTCAAAAGGATAAAATAGATAACAGAAAACCAAAGTTCAACAATTTAAAGTACGCGTCTGGTGCTGTTGCTTGTCATCACTCTGTTTCAGTGTTTATCGCTTCTTAAATCTCTTCCAAGACCGTGATTTTCTCTAATATTTACCTACCCTTTTGCAGCCACTCACACAAAGTCGTTTACAAAAGCATAGAAAAAATTTTTCCCCTTAAAAAGCACTGATTTTTACGGAGAATTCAGTTTTTGTTTGTGTTGGGTTGACATGGGTGCTGGTGACTACTACAAGATACTGAAGGTGAAACGGGATGCCACTGATGAAGAGGTGAAGAGGGCTTATAGGAGTTTGGCCATGAAATGGCACCCTGATAAGAATCTCGAAGACCCTCTTAGGAAGGAAGAGTCTGAAGCCAAGTTCAAGCAGGTTGCTGAGGCCTACAATGTGCTCAGTGACCCCAAGAAGCGTCAGATCTACGATCTATACGGTCACTATCCCCTTAACTCTCAACGCTTCAGCAAAGAACAAGGTTATGGGATTATGAAAGAAGCCGGGGTGGTTGAAAGCAGCTTGACTTGTACCCTTCTGGAGCTTTACAAGGGTTGCAAAAAGAAGCTGAAGGTCTCAAGGACTGTTCCTGATGAATTCGGGTAATTCACCAACTGTCTCCCTTGCATTCTCTTTCGTGCTGTTGTTTGTTCATTGCAAGTAGAGATTTGTGGTTCCTGTGGTACAATTATGATCCATGATTTGCTTTTACATTACCTGAATTAGAGTATTGGAAGGTATTTTAGAGGACATTACTTACATGCAGTTTCTTGCGTTTTGGTGTTGTTTTTAACTAGAATTGATGGTAACCAAACACTCTGTGTTGACTACAACGCCGAGCATTTGAATTTGAAATATCAATAAAATAGAAAATAGATAGCTTTTGTGTTAAATTAACCTCAAACAAATGAAATTTTGCTGCTAATATGGAATTGTGTAATGAGGCAAATATGTGGTGTTTTGTAGCCCATAAAGCTTGGATAGTTTACAGAGTAGTTGGTATGACCCCGTGGTCATTCCTTGACTGTGTCCTTTTGTTTTGTTTTCGTTATTATTGTTGTTTTTACCATTATTATGGTTGGATTCTGCACTTGCTGTCGTCTTGGTATGTTTTTAATTTTGGCGTTATGCTTATTTGGTTTGATCGTGCACGTGTGTGCAGTATGTATCCTGTGCCCAAAAGTGAAGAAAAAGAAGGTGGGTTTTATTTGTTTTGGGGAATTGCGTTCTCACATGTTAGCAAGTAACATTGAATCCAATTTTGTTGACTTTTTCTAGAAAATTGAATATCATGTAGTATATGTTGGCTGGTATGTGGTGGTCGAGATGCTAATCTGCATAAAAAAGAAAAAAATTTATGCTTTGGAAGATAATTTTGATTGGTTTGTTTCAATAAATCAGACTTATTTACTGTTGAAGATGGCTATTTGTATCTAATATTTACCAACATATAATTTGAAGCATTCTATCTCCTTTGTTCTTCCTCACTTCAATTTCATTAGGAGCCCTCTTCTTTTGTTTTGGCAGAGTGTCGAAGTCTGTAGAAGAAATCTTGAAGATAGATATTAAACCTGGTTGGAAGAAGGGTACAAAAATCACTTTTCCAGGGAAAGGAAACCAAGAACCAGGAGGAGCTGCAACTGACCTAATTTTTGTGTTGGATGAAAGACCTCATGATATTTTCAAGAGGGATGGAAATGATCTTGTAGTGATCCAGAAGATATTACTTGTAGAGGCTCTCATAGGAAAAACTTTTAACTTGACTACTTTGGATGGAAGAGATCTCATAATCCAAGTGACTGATATTGTGAGACCAGGGTTTGAGCTAGTGGTCCCAAATGAAGGTATGCCAATCTCAAAGGAACCTGGCAAGAAAGGAAACCTCAGAATCAAGTTTGATGTTATGTTTCCATCAAGGCTGTCCACACAACAAAAGAGTGGTCTAAGAAGGATTCTTCTTAGTGATGTTGATTACTAAACCAATATTTTAAGACTAATGGCTGTAACTATCCTTTAACAAGAAAGAAATAACTACACTGTAAATTCTTATGTAACTCCATCAATCTAAAGGAAATATGTGCATATGACAAATAAACCAAGTATAGTTGCTATTTGCTATCATATATGTAGCTTTGGAAACAGGTGTATATCCATGCTTTTACAGTTTTGAGGTATTTTCACCCTGCTGTTCTATAAACAAGGGAAAGAAATGAACTATAGTAATTTGTGCATTGGCTGGTTTCAGTTAAATACAGTTGTCTTCTTTATTATGATACGATTAGTTTGAAATTGACTTATCTAAGGATATTTCTTTGTTTTAGTTAGAATCTTTCGTATATCAATGTCCATTCATTTTGGCCCCTTCATTTCTCTTTCAAATTTTTCCTTCTATATTGTAGAACCCTTTCTTAAGGTGACAATTAGAGTATCATTCCTCTGTTTTATTTTTCCTTGTATTAGTTGTCGAACAATAAAATGTTAGTGCTTGAGGATTTTGATGAGGAAAGTCAAATAATCCAAAAGAGGGGGATAATATTGATATATGTTAATAGATTCCCTTGTATGTTAAATATAGGCAACTACATGCAACATGGTACATTGAACACTTGTAATAGTAAAAGAATATATAGCTTCTGATGAAACCAGCTTATTTCAAACTCAGTTGTTGATAGTTTGCCTTTTCCTCGAAATGGTCATGGCAGAATGTGGTGCTGTTGAGCCTTTCTGATTTTATTACAGTGCATAGTGATTCATTATTATTTTCTATGATTCTCTATAGACCTCTTGAGCTCCTCCTTCTTCACCCCCACCACTCTATCAGCAACTTTCCCTTTCTTAACGAGTATGAATGTTGGCAATTGGTAAACCTGGAGTGCTTGAGACACTTCCTGTTATATATCATTCATACCATGAATATAAATCAGTTCTCTCAAAAAGAATAACATTTAGATATTATATAAAGTAAAGGGGGAATGAATACGTTTAACTCCTCCACATCAATCTTGATGAACTCAGCATCTGTGTATTTTGCAGCAAACTCTTGGAGAACTGGGTCCATGAGTTTGCAAGGGCCACACCATGTAGCTGTGAAATCAAGTACCATCTACACCAAAAACAGACAATTAGGAAAACCAGCTTTATCAGTTTGAATTTGATGCTAAAAAAACAAAGATAATTTATTTGAGATGATTTAATAAAGAGCATAAACAGAAACATACCAGCTTGTTAGTTTCTTTGACAGCTTTAAAATGAGCATTCCATTTATCCGTTGAGTGGAAAGTAAGGATATTGGAATCGGAGTCTCTTTTTGGTGTTGAATAATTGAATGAGCCAGAAGACCTAAAAGACTTAAAGTTATAAATGGTGGGTGGCATGATGTATAAGAAGCTAGGAGTCTGAGGTTTCTTAATTGGTTTGGTTGATGGAAAAAATGGTTTGAAACTTGAATTTATATATAGATGAAGTAGGAATGTGTATTTCTTTAGAAAAGAATCATATTCTTTCAAGTGGGGTGATAAAATGGACCATTGGAGCTAATTAGAGAAAGAAATTCGAGAGCATAAGTGCTAGAATCAGTAGCTGGCGCTACCACCATTCAATATTCACGTTCGTTAAATAGTCTTTCGCATGACAAGACGTTGTTGCCAAATGAATAAATAGTACTAATCATAATTATTCTAAAAAGTATGATATGATGATATCAATAATAAGAGATATGAATGATATGTGTGTTTATTCAGATTGAAAGATAGATGTATTTGTCAAGGGGGGTTTCTTTTTTGGTTGAATTCAAGATTTCTCATTCGTGTCAAATTTCTTTTTTTGGATCAAAGTATTTTTCATATATGCCTTCAAAATGGAGGACTTCAACAATGAGAATCACCAATAGAAAATCATATATTTGGCATTTTTGCCTGCACACTATCATTCCACTTTTACAAAATTATGATAAAGTTTCTTATGTATTCTAAAGACTTAATGAGTTAGAGTAGTCACAGAAATACTCACTGAAAACATTTTATTACTCTATGTAATTTTTTTCATGAAACAATTGCGAACAATCTCATGTAACTTTTATAAATAAAATTAAAACTTTTTTATTTAAATTTTACAGAGATGAAATTACAAATTCTTTAGTGAGAGATAATTATTCAAATCTCCTTTACATCAACAGTTATTGAATTATGATGGTGATCAACTCCCGTTTTTTTTATAATAATTACTGACTTTTTTTCTTCCTCATTCATATAATTTAGTGTGAAACTTTGTTGACAAAATGTAAGCGGAAGAATGTTAGGCACATATCATTCAAGAACCAAAGTTTGGCTATGAAAGTTTTCAGTAAGTTTATTCAAAAAGTAGAAGGCTAAACATTCCTGGATGTATAAAACTTCTCAAGATTAAAAGTAGAAAAGAATAATAATAAATGTCAACCATTTGCTAAAAAAAATTAATATTCTCTGTTCTCTGTTTTCTGCGGTGCAGTTCTGATGCAGCTAAATCTGGAAATGTATTTGGTTCCAAAATATGTTCAATGCTTCCTCAGAAACTCAGGAATCTTATGAAATGAAAGAACCAAAATGATAATCTAAAAGAGTATGCATTCTAATAGAATGTGGGTTTTAAGTCTAAATCAATCCCACAAAATCAGCTTGTAATGAAACTCTGATAGAAAGTGAATTTTAAGTCTAACTCAATCCCACAAAATATGTTCAATGCTTCCTCTGAAACTCAAGAATCTTATGAAATGAAAGAACCGAAATGATAATCTAGAAGAGTGTGGACTCTAATAGGAAGTGAGTTTTAAGTCTAACTCAATTCTACAAAATCAGCATGTAAGATGAGGTTTGCATCTTTGTTATATATTATAATTTGATCTTATAGTCGATGTGAGACTTCCAACCCCCTCTCTCTTGATGCTTCTTGACGTGAAAGCAAGAATTCTATATTAGCAAGAAAAAGTTTTGGATTGACTAGCATTGAAGGTGTTACAACAGCACTTACTCAATTCAATAAAATTGATTCGAAGGGAAAAGTGTTATTCTAGTTATATACGTGTTTTCAAACTCCATTTCTAATTCATACAAGACATGGATTTTTTTGAAACTTCTAAATATATATGTCTATAGTTTTATAAAAATGAGTGAAGTTTAATTTGGTTTTCATAATTTCTTTTTATCCTTTTAAAATTATCACTCTTGATCCTTAATATTGTAAAAAAGTAAAACCATTTATTTGCTAAAGAAAAATATTAAACAACCATACTAATGAACACATAGTGTTCTTAATATGCCATACTTTAAAAAAATTCACATCCCTAGAATAAATAATATATATATATATATATATATATATATATATATATATATATATATATAATTCTACAAGTCGTACGTACTGATATAAGGTGACGAATCGTATGTGTATAACTGAAAACAAAAGTCTTCTATCCAAGAACATTTGTTTCTTATCTAATTTTAGAGTGAATGCATCTACAGTGATTTTGTCAACTATAAATATGATACGAAGTATTAGTATAGAAAAACTTTTTTATATTATTTATAATTTATTACGTAGAAAAAGTGGTGTAGTTGTAGTTTTGTAAATATGAAATTTATTTTATACCAGTTGAATCTAAAATTGATATAGAAAATGAAGCAGTGTCAAATCTATAATAAATTATAAAGCTTTTCTATATTGATTGGATTAAGAATCGGTATAGAAAATTATACGATAACAAAACTGTAATAAATTACAAAGTTTTTCTATACTAAATAGACCTAAAACTAATATAGAAAGTGATTGAGAAGATTTTATATACTAGCTGATTACTATAACTGAAAAAAAATTCACAACCATTCTTCCCAGTTTCACTTTTCCCCCTACTCATGTGTTTTCCCTTTCTTCCTCTTACTCTTTCATTAACAGTTTGTTGTTGTTCGCTACTGATGGCTCATTGCATTCATTGTTTGCTTTCTTGTTGTGGTGATGTTCTCTCATTCCCTTCTTACTATCGTGTTGTGTTGGCTCTTCGCTGATGAGTCGTGGCTATTCACTCCCGTGCTTTGGTGGTGCTCGCACATTCCCTTATTTCTCTCATGCTCTCACACCTCATTGTGGGACTAAGTTGAGAGAATATTGGTGTCTCATCATTGATGGGTCGTTGTTGGTGGGCCTCATGACGTTGGTGGTGTTCTGGTGGCACATTCTCTTCTTTCACTAGAAGAAAAAAACTATTACCGACCATCAAAATTCGTCAGTAACGATTTTTTTCAACGGATTACTGACAAGTTGAAATCTGTTAATAATGGTGTAGTTGGTAACATTTACTAACAAAATTTTATATTTGTTAGTAATTATCGAAGGAAAATGTAGCTTAGTTGGCCTGGGGCACAAGTCGAGCCAAGTTTACCCATTCTAAAGGTTGAGTGGAATTGGCACAAACTCAAGTCAAGTCGAGTCAGTCTGGATCCAAGTTAAGTCGAGTCACCTCTAACTCAAATTGATCTAAGTTAGCCCAATCCCAAGTAGAGTTGAGTTGGTTCAAGTTTAGCTTGACTCAAGTCAACTCTAATCGAAGTTAAGGAGAGAAAACCAAGACTCAGGTCGAGTAGAATGAATCAGACTTAAATCTATCGAATTGGTTTAAGTCTAAGTTGAGCCAATCAACTTGAGTTCAAGTTGAGTCCAATTGATCTAAAAAAAAGTTAAACCAAATCGGATTAAGTTCAAATATAACCAAGTTGACTCTTACCAATACATATAGAATCGACGTGAATCCATGAGTTGATTGTTATCTCTAACTAAAAAGTGATTACAAAACTACCAATACTAAATGCTTGATATAATTAAATATGCAATTAACTCTAAAATATCAAAGTATTAACAATTATTTAATTACAACATACAATATAAATATAAATATAAGTATATATATATATATATATATATATATATATATATATATATATATATATTTACTAAAAAGTGATTACAAAACTACCAATACTAAANTATATATATATATATATATATATATATATATATATATATATATATATATATTATAATTTATATATCATATCATTATATATAAAGTAAAAATATGTCTTTATTAATATGCTTAATTTATTTTTACATTTTATTTTTTTCATTTTTAAAATGAATTAGAATGATTCGTTGATATCAAATAAGGATGTGAAAAGTATAAAAAATTAATCATTCATTATGTCTTTATATGGGGTGCGAATCTCAAATTGGTTAATTATTTTTTCACATCTTATTTGAGTCCTTATTTTGTGAAAATTGTAACAATTACACTCCTATCGTTAAAATTGGGTCAAACGACATTACAGTTAGGTTGACGTGACATGGTCATCTTCGTTTTTGACATGGTCATCTTCGTTTTTGACATGGCTGACATATGTAATGCGTTATGTGGATTTTAGTTGTTTTCAAATAAAAAGTTTGGGAAAACTTCAATTCTTTATGAATCCCTAATTGCTTCAATCCCTAAGAAAAGGGGAAAACTTCGTTGTGCTTCTTCTTCAAGGATATTTTCTATTCTTGAAGGATCCTGAAGGTTTGAAGAGGACCTATTCGTGTTCGTCTTCCTTATGTAGTGGGTGGCAGAAGCAAAACCCTAATTTGGTCTGTGGTGGGTAATCTATGATTATTTGCCTTTGTGGAGAGAAATGTGTTTTAAAAACTGTGAGAACTGCTAAGAACATAGGGAAGCAATTTTGGAGCTACCCTAAGTACATGATAACGGTTTAAAATACTGTCATCTGTGATGTAATTTTGATACTAAATGCACGCATTTTGACATAAAAACTTGCTTTAACTCATGTTTTTGCTTTACTTTTGTGAATAAGAGAGTTGAGGTTATACTTGATGATTTTATCACTAAATTCCCTTGATTTTGTAGGCTATTGGAATGATTTGAAGGATGAGTTAAAGTACCAAATAGTTGAAATGCAGAAAAGTCAACCAGAGTGCAGAAAAGTCAACCAGAATGTAGTCTGCGAAGCTTGGGTGCCCTGTCTGGAGGCTTGAGTGCCAGAAAATCGACGTCGCGCACCCGGGCGCCCTTCCAGGGGCGCCCGCGCATCGAGCTTCGTGGACCAAGCCCAGTTTTTGCTTTGTTTCGACTCTTTTGGACCGCGCCCTGTTTCTACTCTTTTCCGACTCTATTTAAAGGACCCGGGGGTTCTAGGTTTTGTATCTCTGGCAGAGAGCAATGCAACAACACACTCTTTTTTAATTCTTAGGATCTCTCTTCCACATTCTCTTCCATTGTTCATATAGTTTCTCCATGTCTATGGCGAACTGAACCCTATTTGTTGTTGGAGGATGATGTAACCTTGTGAACTTTCATGTATTTGAATTGATTCTCAATAATATATGCTTTTTCATTAATTGCTAGTAGAGTAATTCATCTGTTTCAATGCTTGTTGTGTTTAACTCATTCATTAGCATGATTTATGAATTGCATGAGTGTCGGGAGGTTCCTTACAATTCAGGTTCTTGTTGAATTACTCCCAAGAGTAATATTGCTCAGGGATAAGGGTATGAGTCTTGGTTGTCTTTAAGCTCTTGATCTTCACATCTTATTACTAAGAATGCTAGGAATTGCATGAACTAGTAATTTGGGACAGGCTTATTCGTCGAGTAATCCGGTTTAGGTGATTTAGTGAGTGACGTTGGCATTAATGCATAAAGAAGAATTCTTACATACATGAGAGGGAACTTGGTGAAATATAACCCCAATAACATATCCATCTCATATTAAACAACATTTGTTCATCTTTGTGTTACTCTGCTATTGATCCAATTGCATTGATATTAATTTTTTTGTTCTCACATTTGAAACCAATGATCTCTTTTTATTTAAGTCTTAATTAATCTTGTTATCACACGACTGTTTAGCGCCGAGAGTCTTCTGGGATACGATACTTGGTCTTACCATTTATATTACTTGTGTGACTCAGTACACTTGTCGATCTGTCCCAACAGTACAAGGTATGTTATTTTCATTATTGTTTTTTAAAACAGGCCATTGTTGGAAGTAATTGGTGTTTTTTTGTCATAGAATGGTAGTGAAGATGGTGGTTGTAATTATTTCAAATGGTTTACTAATAGGATTGAGGAAAGGGATAAGAGTGTGAAGTGTGAAGGAAAGACTGACTCTTTGGTCAATAGAGAAGAAATGGAAGGTGGATGGAAGATTATAAGTGATTTGGAGAAATCAGTCAAGATATTGAAAAAAAAGGGATTAAGGTGTTGATAGGGGTGATTAGTGTTGTTTGTCTGATGAACATAATTGTAGTTACAATATGGATGACAAATCCATGATGTCTTTTAGTAGTGTTTTCATTATACTTAGGATCCAATGTAGTTAGGATGCAATATGCATGAGAAATACATTGAGCTTAGTGTTGTATAATTGATGTTGTTATTTATCATAATAAATGGAAGTTATTTTGACTTGAAAAGTTTCTATTGTTTGTTACTTTTGGTTTATATCTAAGGGAAAACAATTCAGAGAATTGTATCAAAATATGTTATGTAATGAATGAAACTTATGGATCATAACCTGTGAACTTATGTATCATAACTTATGAAACTTATACAACTAAATGTTCCCAATTTGAAAGAATTGACTGAGTCTCAATATATAACTTGGTTACTTGAATTTGTACGCATAGCAAAACAGAATAAAGCAACATTATAAAAGCAAGAAATGGAACACAATAAAACATAAGCAATTTGAAAGAACTAATTGAGTCTCAGATTGTAAATGAAATAAAATAAAACACAAGCAAAACGAAGTCTCTACACATAGCATAAAGAGTTTTGTAAACAACAATCAAGCAAATACCATGCCACTAGTGTAGAGGAGCATAAAGAGTTTTGTAAAGAACAACCCTCAAAGCACCAAGGACAATGCTTGGACAAATATTTAAAACAAACCAAATTTTATAGAATAATCCTCATAGCAGCAAGAACAATGCTTGGGCAAATATTTAGAACAAACCAAACTGAATATTAAACCACATCATAATTAGGAATAAATATATGAAAAACAAAAGCAAAATCTTCCAGTAAATTTTGTTCTTAAGAAGACATCTTAAAAGCAGGAAATAAGTTTTATACATGTACTGTTAGATAATGTTTGTAGCCTTAAACTATTACATAATGACATTCCTACGCTTCATGGTTTTCAAATTCCTATACCCTACTAGGCTTCATATTCAGCCTAATGTGATATTTCAAAATATTGAGTTGATAGCATAACTGGTTCACATGATGGAGTTTGTTGGTGTGCTTCCTCGCAATGCACAGGACCTACTTAGGTTGTTATCGGACGACGACTTCTCTTGTGGCCATGTTCCCTACTTAGGCCACATCTTTTGCGAAACCTAGCTTTGGTCATTTGTGAATCATCCTTCCCCATCTCCTATTGTTCTAGTCTTCTTTTCTTCTTAGGTCTTCCTGATAATATTCTTTTTTGTGGAGGGAAGACATCACGATATGTAGTAATGTCCCACATGTTGTTACCATTGATGGGATACATAATTGATTCATATGTCTCTTCATATGTTGACTTCATATAGCAATAAGGAATGATCTGTTCTCCATCCATACTCAGAAACTTCATTGCAGCTAGGGAATGACAATAGGAAATTCCAGTAATGCTTTATCTCTTTCATGTGCATGACCATTCGTCTAGGTTGACTACAAACTTATCTCCACTGTGAGACATGTGTTAAACTTTGAAAAGTTTGTTGGTTGACCAATTGTCAACAAAAAAGAACAATAATTATGAACCGAATAAATAAATTAATATAACTCAGAAGTCATGAATGGAGTTTACCTAGGAATCCAATGTTTGGTTAATTGAGATTCCTTTCAAAATCTAGTTTGGATTTTGGGACAAATGGATCCTGAAAAGGATATTATGCTTGACCTGTTCCTTGACCAACTTTGCATGAAGTAAACCCTTATCTCCTCCAACAAGGCAATGATGAGTTTACTCCTAGTATGAACCAATACACTATTGAAGGTCTCACTCATGTTGTTAACCTAGGTGTTGCATTTAGCTGTTCTATTTAACGTTGATCTTGACCAATATCTACAACAGATAACATGAACAAATATTAACATTAAGTCAAACCTAAATTGTGCTTAAGTTATCAACACAAACCTTGAAGGAATGACTATCAAATGCTTAAAAGCCTCTAAGTTCAGTTCTTTTATGTTTCTCATCTCCATCTTTCAAGTTTATGGGTGTGTGGCTATAACTGCCTTTCACATTAAATGCTTAAGGTTTTTGCCAGGGAATTTCTTTTTAAAGTTGGCATACAAGTGCCTGACACAAAATCTTTAGTCAACTCCAAGAAGCAGTTCTTGTATAGCTGGAAGTAGGCCTTGCAATTTTAATACCATAAAGTGCAATTAGAAAATACAAGTAATGAATAAAGGCCAAGGTGAATGTAAAAAAATTACAAATTCAAGATGATTATTACCTTTTGTTGGTATGATATAAAGGTAAATGATGAACATACTTCAGCCCCACCAAGGTCAACAATCAATAGTTCCAGAAATCAGGTCCATGAATCCTTGTTCTCAACCTCAACCACAACATATGCAATAGGTAACATTTGTTTATTTGCATCTCGTCCAACCGTCGTTAACAACTTACCACCAAACTTCCCTTTCAAGAAAGCTCAATCTAAACCAATTATTGGCCTGCATGACACAAAATTGTCTTTGCATGCCTTCAGACTACGTAAAATCTCTTGAAAATGACTTCACCCTCAATATCCTCAACTTTCACTTTCATTGTTGATCCTATATTTTTGGCCAGCAACTCATGGGCATAATCATATATCCTTTTATACTATTCCTTGAAGGACCCATCCATATGGTCTGAAGCAATTGATTTGGTCCTATAAGACATACACCTAGATATACCAATGTTCCATTTTTCTTTGTATTTTTCCCCGTAGATCCACACCCTTCACTTTTGGATTTTCTCTAACTGTTTTCTCTAACTTCTTGCTCAACCACTTGGCATCAAGTAATTTAAGGTTCCATTTTCTTTGTATTTTTTCCCGTACATTCACACCCTTCACTTTTGGATTTTCTCTAACTTCTTGCTCAACCACTTAACATCAAGCCACACACCTAAATATACTAATGTTCCATTTTCTTTGTATTTTCCCCCGTACATCCATACCCTTCATTTTTGGATTTTCTATAACTACTTTCTTTAACTTCTTGCTCAACCACTTGGCATAAAGTAATTTAAGATTGAACTCCCTACTACAGGTATGGTTGTCTACAATAGTTCTTAACTGTCATGTATTGACTGCCTTCATATAACCACAATATAATATCTATAGGCATTTTACTTTTATACCCCACACACTTAAGCCTCAATCTTCTCTTGACATTTTTTGAAAATTTAATATTTCTTCCATTATCCAACACAACTTTTGATAGTGTCTAAAATGTCTCGTTTTTCACCAAATAACTCAACCATACTTTTTGACATAATAAATGTTGTAAAAGTCCCACAACCCTCTACATCATTAACTTCTTCATCATTATCTGGTCCACTAACTAAATCTTCATATTCCCAATCACCATCTGACAATCCTCTCTCATTCCCACCTCTTTCATTCCCACCCTCTACATTAACATCAAACATGTTGTTAGAAGTCTCACTAGAACAAGGTCCACTAAATTCATGTGACACACTTTAGGCTTCAACTTCCACATTACCAGATCATTTTGCATCTATATTACAAGCAACATTTACATCAACTAGCCCCTTCTCATTATTTCCATCACGAATACCATGGTCAGAAGAGGAACTTCAACTTCGCACATCAACTTCTTTCTCTATGTGTTCATCACGTTCAACCCTCTCTTCTTCAACTCCATGCACCTCTTCACCTTGGACTTGACCATCAAAATCAACCTTGTCTTCCGACACAACACAAACTTGTTCAATTCCATGCACCTTTTCCTCTATAACAGCCTCACCTTGCATTTCACCATTAACATCAGCCCTCTCTTTTGACACAACATCAATTTGTTCAACTTCATGCACCTCTTCCTTTATGACAGCCTCACCTTGCACTTCACCATCAACATTAGCCCTCTCTTCAGGTTCAGTGTGACTTTCACATTCATCATCGCCTTTACCTACACACTCACTCATCTCTAGAAAAGGTTCAACTTGTCCTTCATGATTAGGAACGTATTCCAGCATGCGTATGACTTGGGGTTCAGAAACAGTGTGTACCATAAAAACTTGCACCTAACCATTCAACCTAGCTAAGTTAACCATATGCATGGCACCAGTGTGATCACACAAAGCCTCCAACATATCATCCAACACTGAAGCTCCTCTGATGAGTGCATATTTATGCCCTCATTTAGCCTTTAATATTGGATTCTTAATTGGCTTTTGTACTTTAATAGAGTATTTTAATTAGGATTTTTTATAATTGGGTTTATTTAGCATGAGATACAAAAGCATGTTAAAAATAACTTTTCAGTTGCATAAATGTTTTTTGGATATTTTGAAGTGTGTTAGTGCAGCTGCAGATAAGTTGAGCTCATTGAGGTGTGTAAATAAATTGATTAAAGTTCATGACACCTTAAAGATAAATCCAAAAATATCAAATAATTAAGACCACAAGAAGTTAATCCAAGCATATCGGGAAAAAGCGAAGAACTTTGGCTGAGCTAAAAGGAAGGATCAGGCAACAAAAGTTGGATCTTGTGGTTTTCTCTATTTTTTTCTACCAAAAGAGCTTTGATAATTGATAAATGTTTACGACTAAAGATAATTTGGGAAAAAACATATCTTCAAATATTTTATTTGATATTTTTAAATAATTACCTTATTTAACTATATCAATAAATATCAAAAGATAATATTTACCAAATATTTTCTAATCTAGCATATATCTTCTCTAATATTTTTATATCTCGACAACAATCAAATATATTTTGAAGATGTTGAATTATTTAGAAGATAATTGGAGGAGATTACATTATCATAAAGAAGATTACAAAAATAGAAAAGCCTGAAACAAAGCCCAATCCAATTTCTATATAAATACACTTAGGGAAACACATTAGGGGAGCTTAGGAACCCTTTGAGGGGTTCAAATTTCGTCTTCCCTCTCTTCTCTCATGTTCTCCACCATCTCATGTTATTTCTCATGTGATTTATTTTTATCTATGTCTTTTTCTTCTTAATCAAGTAAAAGTAATGATCTTTACACTATAGCAATTTAGCATGGTGTGAAATCACAAATAACATATCAATCATATGAATCCAAGGGTTTTTAATTTTAATTGAGAATTTACTTTGCTTATAGTCAGAAGCTTTCACATGATTGAATGAGTTTTTTTTCAACAATTGAGAATGTACTTTGATTAGTGGTAAAAACTTTAACAAAATTAATCAAGAATGTACTTTGGTTAATTAGCTTTTTACTTGATATAAGAGGTAAAAGAATAGACATGATTAGGCATAGTAATATTTAATTGAGAATGTATTTTGGTTAAATTTAGTATGACTAATCTACAAAGCTCTTGCTTTTAATTAAGAATATACTTTGGTCAAAAGTGAGAACGGAAAAAATTTAATTGAGAATTTACATTAATTAATTTGAAAATATAAGACAATAGTTAATTGAACAATAATATCTACATAACCAATGATGAATCCTATTTTGAAAAAAGCAATGAAATCAACCTATTTTCTTTATCATTGTTTTTCTATCTTTTGTTATTTGATCGCGTCAACAACAGCGTATCACTCTCCTATAGAGTACCTCAAATCTTTAAACCCATCATATCTCAAACCTTTCATTACATTAACAACCACGAAGTAACTCCAGACATCTGGGTCAAACAAAAAAATAGATGTCTCCCCCCTTCATACTTAAGCATCCCATCATTAACCAATATTTTCCCTCCATGGTGGAAGACAACCTCAATATCCTCGTCCATTACGCAAATCAATATATATATATATATATATATATATATATATATATATATATATATTATTTATACACCTATAATATAATCACATCCCAACACAACACGTATTAAAATCATAACCAAAATGCACTCAAACAGACACATTAAAACACCTTTAAACATTAGGGACCACCACATCGCAATATAAAACGCAACGCAATATAGCTACAAGGGACCACCCGACATCGCAATCAAAATACTACAACATATGACCATAAAAAAACTCAACAAAAAACAAACATTTACTAAACTTTGTTCAGATTCACCTCTAACGACCACGTGATGGATACCTCACGACTCTCTCAATGTCACCTGCGATTGAACCCTGATTTCCCAAATTCAATCCCCAATTTGTGAAATTGGTTCCCAATTTGTATGAACCCTAGAATCTCATTACCTTTTTCCCAATCCTTGATTTTAACAAATTCAATCCCCAATTTCTGAAATTTATTCCCAATGTTTAATTTATGTTTTTCAATTTCCTTAAAAAAAACAAAATAGACATATGAGAATCACATACACCAACTAATGAAGTTTGCGTCATTTAAAAATCAAGATAACCATTCCACGTCAATTTAACTATAATACTGTTGGACCCAATTTAACGATAGGAATATAATTGTTACAATTTTCACAAGATAAGACTCAATTGAAACAAAAAAAAAAAAAAGAAAATGAATAATTTTAGATTCTCACCCTAAATAGAGACATGACGAATGATTAAAAAAAAAGAACAAAACTACACGTGTGTGGGATTACCATAAAGTATTTAGGTATTCCATCGGATTGGCGTTCACAGACTAATTTGTCAGTTCTATTCATTATATAAGACATACATATTTTTTTATCATTAAATATATATAAGTTTTACTTATTTTATATAAGGGTTAAATATGTTTTTAGTCCTTATATTTTGGGGCGATTTTGGTTTTAGTTCCTATTTCAAACTAAGGTACAATTTAGTCCTTCAACTTTAGAAAACTCTGGTTTTAGTCCTTTTTACCAAATTTTTTTAACTTTATTTGTTGTTTCAAACGCGTTTCTTAGTTAACATTGAAGCAAAAATGTGTCAAAAAGTGTAAACAATCCAAATGCTATAATGAAACGTGCTTAAAACAGCAAATAAAGTTAAAAAAATTTGATAAAAAAGACTAAAACCAGAGTTTTCTAAAGTTGAAGGATTAATTGTACCTTAGTTTGAAAGAGGGACTAAAACCAAAATCGCTCCAAAGTATAGGGACTAAAAACATATTTAACCCTTTATATAATTTTATTTTCACTTTTTCTGTATATTTTTTTTAAATTATTCTTTTCATTATTGAGTTAATATGACTTTGGTGTATTTTTGTTTATGCAAAACGTTAGTATTATAATAATATAACATTCTTGAGTTAAAACAATAAAATTTTGAAAAAACTTGAAACTTAAAAATTTTTCGGAAAGGGCACATTGAAACTTAAAAATTCCAACTATGTAAAGGGCACATTGTAGAATAATTTTGAAATTAACCTAGGCTGGTGTGCCATTAATGTCTTTCAAAACCCCAAAGGTCAAATTTTCAGCATTTTGGTTACATAAATTATTTCAGACTTGAAAGATTTCTGATCAAAAGGTTCACACATATATAAATGCTAAGCACACATAAGTCCATTTTACATGATAATGGGGTATGGCAGTTGATATTGAAGAATTTGTCTTTATTCCTCTTTACAGGTCAATAGCCATGAAAGATCACACATTCAGATGCTTCTCTATAAGCTTTTGCAACTCTTCCCTTTTAGCTCCCACCACCTTATCAACAACTTTTCCTTTCTTCATCAATATGAACGTTGGCATCGCCTGCACCTGAAATTCTTGAGAGACCCCCTGTTACAGATTAAAACATACATGAATTAATGTTGAGATTAATTATCAATAATATTACACGTCTGTTGTGGGTTGGATTGGAGATCTTATATTGCTTATAAATTACATAAATTTATATTATAATATATAAGTAAATATAATTCTAAATATGTTTTGTAAGATTGAATAATGTTAAAATTTATATTTTAATATAATATATTAGAGTTTGATTTTAAAATCTAGAAAAATTTGTTGTTTGTTAATTTTATTTATAGAACTGATTATTGGACTATTATCAAATATCTATTAATTTCTAGTTTTACATCCAAAACGTATATATCTCAGTATAAAATATATTAAAGAATTTATATTAAATAAAGGTTAAGTTGAGTTTTTGTTATATAAGCAAATTATATTGTAAATTAGTTTTGTAAAATTAAATTAAAACTAAAGTATAGTTTTTTCAATAATGTGCAATGCAAGTATATGATGTTTATCTTAAAGAGTCATACGTAGAGTGAAAGAAAAGACAAATAATGAATACCATCAATTCATCCACATCAATTTTGATAAATTCGACGTTGGTGTACTTTGCAGCAAAGTCTCGGATAACTGGGTCCATTTGTTTGCAAGGTCCACACCATGTAGCAGTGAAATCGATCACCATCTTCAGGAAAATGGTAAAACAAATGATGAATAATAGAAAAGAGAGAAACTAACTAAGGATTGTAGATACATACCAACTTGTTAATTTCTTTGGAGGCATCAAAATGAGCCTTCCATTTAGCAGTAGAATGGAAGGTGAGAATGTGGCAGGATGAGTTGGATGATTTATGAGCATTCTCCATGTTTGATAAGTTGGCACCCATCTTAAGAAAACCAACCTTTATCAACAGTCTAGTTTGAAGAATGTTGCTTCTTACTTTGGATGATTGAAAGCTTTAAGGAAAACCTCATTTATAGGACTAGAAAAGTACACAGAATTTTATGAGCTTTTTAAACGTATAGGATTCTCTGCTAACCGCCATGCTAGTGAGTGCTCGAATGGACAGTTACCCTACATCACTACCAGTGCCGGATAATACCCGAAGTTAAGTTAGTGAATATATATATATATATATATATATATATATATATATATATATATCACTTATGATTGGATTGAGAGAAAAGAACACATTTTTAATGTTTGGGAAATGTTTCAATCATGGATGGTGTTTAGTATTTCACAGTGGAACATATATATTAATCGTTTGATTAATCACATGAATTTCTTCTTGTAACTTCAGGTTAACATATCATCTGAGATACTATTTTGCGTTGGCTAATATTTGTCAAATATTATGAAAGATTCAATAGATAAAATTTAGAGCATACAAACTTTTAATCAATTAAGAAACGTACATTTAATATTTCAAAAAATGAGTTTTTGCAATCCCAAAAATATAATACAAAACTATATAGAAGATAATACAAAACTATATAGAAAAGTCATCATGATAAGATAGAACAGTTATCCAACTATAGTATAAAGTATTAACTTTACAATTATTCAAACTAATTATAAAATTTAAAACTTTATATACATATAAGTATTCTAAAACTATACATAATAAAAATTCTAATTAGACTAAGTTGTTGTATCACCGCCATCCAAAGTTTGCACAAGAGACATCTCATCTGATCATTGCAAAGGAAGGAACACCAATACATACAAAACACAAACACAAACAATAGGGTAAGCTAGTTTAAATAAAAGATAAATCAACATACTCATCAATTAAACCATTAAGACTCTATGCATGACACAACACTGACTTTGACTGTCAGGACATAGAATGATTATCGAGCTATGACGGGTCGGACACTCGTGATGACTTTTACTGCTTTGCAAAATCATTGCCAATGAGTTTCATCCTACCACACTCACGAGGTTAGTCTGTTCCAGGCTTTGGAGCATACTAGAAGCCTCCAAGACTAAGACTTCCTATTACTCCTCACGACATGAACCAATCCTCTCTATGTGAGAATGAAAGACCATTGGAGTTTCAAGATAACCGCCAAGACTGAGCTCCTGCATTCATTCTAAAATACACTTGAATCTTACCAAGAGATTCTACTTTGGAACTTTACTTTCACCACTATGAAACCATACTTTCATTTTGAAACATAATTCATGACATAATCAATCACATACCACAATACACATTCATACATGCTTCACAATGGATCCTAAAACTTCATTTGAATCAAACTAGAACAAGGAATTAAAGAGTAATCTAAAATTTGAACCAATCACTCAGTGCATACCTTCGCTAAGCGAAACCTACCAGACAATGGACCAGACCCTCAACTCACTCGCTTAGCATATCAAAATCTGCAGAATTACGCGACCGACACCAAGTTTACCAATTCCAACTATTTTTCTCAACTTCTAACCCTCCTAGGTTGTGTTATATACCTAATTATACCTAACCAAGGTTGTCTAAACACTTCTAACCTAAATCTAAACAAGGGAACTCAAAATCTCACCCAAAAACTCTCAAAAACTTAACTTAGGGACCCAAACTGAATTCTACCATTTATGGCACAATTTCAATTAACTTAGGGCCTCTAACAAGTCCCAAATGACTTACCAAGACTTTTGAAACTGACCATTTGCACACAGAACTCCAAACTCAAGTTTTTACTACCTCCCTTCCTCCAAATTGAGTTTCAACATGAGTAGAATTCTACCTCATTTCCACCAACTATCTATAACTCAGATTTCTACTTCTCCAAGGTATCAAACCTGCATTCAACCAGTTCATAACTAACCTTCAATTCATCAAATCATTTCTCCCACCCTAGCTCACCAATTTTCTACACTAAACCCCAATTTTGACCAAAACAACTACAATTAACATTACTCTTTTAACAGTTCAATTAGCACAGTTCACTTAATCCACATAAACTCCAACATCACAAACATACATACAACAGATTTCGCACATGAATTACTATTTTCACTAAATTACTACTCACACAAAGTCACATTTTCCAACTCCAATAATTTAATTATCAAAATCATCAAACTCACACCATAAATTTCTATTCAAAGTAGTAAACTAGCTTCCTTTACCTTTAGAAAACTCACATCGATCTAGAAAACACTTCGAGCGTGACTTGCCCGCAAGGAATCTCTAAAAACACCTACAAATCACCGATTGGTGATAGAAGAGAACCTTTAGAACCTAATTTGATTCAGGAATTAAAGGAAAGAAACTCTTGATCCATACAAACAAAATCATATCGCAGGATCAAGAACCCTAGACGCTAGAGAACAAGGTTAATCGCTTACCTGCTCGATTCGTCCAATTGATCGGTCAGATTTGTAGCCCTTGACATAGTGATTGCCTAGGTACTTCCTGATCGTCAAACAGAGGCTGCAAACGTGAGAAAAGTTAGAGATATGTAAGAGAAATGGAAGAGAATATTGTTTTAGAAAGATAGAATGTATTTAGATAATGAGACGAACTTTAGAGATTTCTATTTATATTATACGATTATTTTAATATAAAATACTCGATCTCATTATTTTAATACACTTATCTATTCTAATATTTTATTTTCTAAATTCTTACATGTTTAATATATATAATCACTTATCTTTTATTTTTTAACTTTAAATCAAATTTAATCTTATAAAATTAAGTTATATATTCTAAATTCGTTATTGTTAATCGATATGAAATTTTAACACATTTATATAATATTTGAAACTTTTCACATTAGTATATAAATGATAAGATACTTTATTTATACATAGTGTGCATAGATTTAATTTTATTTAAATAAATATAATATGATATAGAATGGTGATATTTTTTTAACACGCAGAATTAATCGAAAGGAGAACAAATAATTGAAGTAAAGTTTGTTTATTTGTTGGAAAAAAGTTTCACACTTTTCATAAAAATACATTAATTCAAGATTCTTTTTAATATATATATATATATATATATATATATATATATATATATATATATATATATATTATGATTTTATATTAATTTTATCCTTTTGTGAGCACCCTTATTTCTTCATATATGAAGGCACATGCATGGTACATAGGAAGATAACAATGTTTATTTGTTTGTGTGTAAGAGAGAAAGACAGAAAAGCTGGTTGTGGACAATATTAAGCATTGAAGATCTCTCCACCTAAAAGATACAAGAAAACAGAGAATGTGTAAGCAAAGTTTGAACTGAGTTATTGTTGTTACATTATAATTAAATAAAAATTATAATGTGAAATGAAGAAATCTTATTATGAATGAACAAACTACTAGTGGAAAAACGTTGTTTAACGTCACACAGTAGACGTCGGTTAAGGATATCCGCGACGTATATTGATGACTGGTGGCATTTCCGTAAATAAGTTGGCAATATAGGTATCCTTTAGGTCTATCTCCGACGCCTATAGAATTTTAGACATCGACCCTTCAAACCTGATGTCTATATTTCTGACCATTAGGTGAAAAGTCATTTCCTTTAGCCTTATAGACGTCGGTTAGTTTGGGACCCCGACGTGTATATGGCGGAAATTAATGATGTCGACCTACCTATCAGAAATATAGATGTCAGTGCACTTCTAACTAATGCCTATAAGTCTGCTAGGCAGGTGAATAGACGTCAAAAATCCTACCAGGTATGTGTAAAGTCATTCGTTCTGCCCACGAGACGTCTCTTCCTACCAAGCCGACGTCTTTATACAACAAAAAATATTAACTTTTAAATCGAATGGACGTCACATTCGTCAGGCGTCCGACGTATTTTCTATTTTAGACGTCGGTTAGGTGTACAACAGACGTCCAATTTCTTGTTAAATTACACTTTGAACTAGCAGTTGGCGAACCAACACATCGTCTTTGCCTTTTTTCACCACTGCTCTGCATTTTCCAGGTAAGTTTCCTCTCCTCTGCCTTTTCGTAGTGTTTTGGTGCGATTTTTTTTGTTGTGTCTTTGTGTAGCGTAGTGCACCTTCTCTCTTTGCTAGTTTCCTCGTAAGGAAAACTTTTGTTTTTTTTATTTCTCACGGCATTTCAATCCAAGGACGAACTTGGGTTGTTGCCTTTGTCCATTCCGACCGCCAACGAAAAAGTATACGATGAGAATACACCGCATTCTCACCGTATTCTTTTTCGTTGGCAATACACGAAAAAGTATACGGTGAGAATACACCGTATTCTTTTTCATTGGCGGTCGGAATGGACCTAGGCAACGATCCAAGTTTGTCTTTGGGTTGAAATGCCATGAGAAATTCAATAGACGCAACTTTTTCTTATGAAGAAACTAGCAAAGGAAGGAGGTGGTACTTGCTACCCCAAGACACGACAAGAACCGCACCAAAACACAACGATCACTTCATAGACGTAGGTTAATGTACAAACCGAAGTCTATATGGCGGAAAGACGTCGGTTAAGGCAATGTTTGACGACTTTATAGACGTCGAATGTGTTACGGACCGACGTCTTAGACGTCGGTTAGTGCATTGTCTGATGTCTTTATAGTCGTCGTTCTTTTATCTGAACCGACGTCTATATCGACGTCGCACCTGCAAAAAACCGACGTCCCATTAACGTCACCCGTATAGTACAAAAATCATATTTTATNACGTACAAAAACGAACTATGACGTACATAGTTTTGTACGTTATAATAGGTCTACATATTTTATGACGTAGCAAAAATTTACGTTATCTAAACATATTATGACACTGTTTCTAAAATCAGTCCATTTTTTTTATATGAATATTGGAGAAAATTGTTTNGAATTGATATTGAGTAAAATTATCTATGTTCACCTAANAGGTCTATAAAAAAAGAAATAANTCTAATNAATGTGAACATAGATAATTTTACTCAATATTCGAAACAATTTTCTTCAATATTCATATAAAAAAGAATGGACTGATTTTAGAAACTGCATCATAATATGTTCAGGTTATCATGATGTAAATTTTTGCTGCATCATAAAATGTGTAGATCTATTATAACTTACAAAAGTATGTACGTCATAGTTCGTTTTTGTACGTCATAAAATATGATTTTTGTAGTAGTGAGTAATTTAATATCTTCATCATGAGCCAAGAAATTTATAGAGGTATATTTGTTCCATCTTAAAACATGAATATGACTTTTCCCTCTTGAAAATATAGCCACATATTCTTTGCTACATATTAAAATTCTTCAGAATGTTTATGCATATGAGTGCATAATGTTTAACATTATGGAATCAAGCAATAATGGCAAACAAATCATTCTTGAGGAGCTTGTCGACACCGTTGCGTTTCGCAAGGTAGGCTTCGACGTGGTTAAATAGGTCTCGGTGGTGTTGTTCCTTCGAGGGTGAAGGCTTGCTAGAGTTAGGGTTTGGTTCTAGTGATGTGGAAGATTTGGGATCGGAATCGATGACAATCGATTCGGGGGTTGTGGAAGGTATTGTTGCCGATTCGGAAGAAATAGGTGGTGGCCCTGGAGGTGCGATGGTTGTGGCGGTGGCGGTGCTGCAACTTCAAGTGCCTTCGTTGTGATCAAAACAAGTAGCAAAAAGTAATGTGCCACCTAATTACGTCATTTTAAAATTTTTAAAATATTTACACAGTGCAACATGCCACATATTCATTAAACTTCACAACTCAGTAAAGTTGTGCCACACTAGCATTTGCACTCTTAAGTTTATAACGACGTGAGCGAAAAAGACTTGATTGAACATTTTTTAAAAAATTATGGGACTTTACTAAACTTTTTTAAAACATAGGATCATTTTGAACCAAATCCCTACAAGTAGGGACCAAATAATGTATTAAACCTAAAAATAAATATAAATAAAATTTTAAATCTGTTTATAAACTATTCAGTTATAAATATATATTTTAATATGTTGTAATTTTATAATATGATGATAATTTAATATGTTGTAATTTAATTTATGTGATAGTTTAATAGTTCAATATGTTATTTCTTGTATTCAAAATGAGATTTTTTTTTTTTTGTTAAGAGACTCATGAGCTAGTCTTGATCTACATGGTTTTTGTAGATAGTTTGATTTTGTGAGGTTTTTTTTAGGGATTTTTTTAGTCTTGTAGGTTTTTTTTTTTTTTTTACTTTAATTCACATGAGTCCGGATGAAACCATATAATAATAACCAAATTGACAGGTTTAATAATAATGGGAGAAAAGGCAGGTGGAAAAATAACAAGCACATGAAAAAAAAAGTGAGAAGCAAAATAGAAAGAGCAAGGCTTTTTTAGGTTGACGATATTGGGAAGGAAGGAAATTAGTATTACCACAAAAATAAAAGGATAGTATAGGATAGTAGAAATATGAATAAGATTCCAGAGAGTATGATATTCACGTAAAAAAATAGTTTTATTTTAGTCTGATTATGTTTTTTATTTTTAAATTATTATAAAAAATTGTGTTTTATTTTTAATGTAAATTATAAATTATTTAGTCTCTACATTTTAGAAAAATTGTCATGTAGGTGAAGTGATTTTGGTTGTAATAAGCTGACAGAATCACGAAAAAAATATTTCCTGAGGTGTGTAGATCACTGTCCTTAAAGACTTATCCGCGGTGTATTGCGCAAGTCTCCATAATACAACAGGAACTTCTCAGAATTTCTAAAGATCTCAAAACTAGCAAAGATCTCTTTAGAGAGAATAAAATAAACCCAGAATAAAGAGAAGAATGATTCTGATAATGATTTTGGAGTGAATGGAGTGCTCTATTTATAGAGTCCATGGATCAGGCCCATGATCCAAAAATCTAAAATATCTTTTAGAAAAAAATAATATTTTAATAAATATTAATGTTGCAACAAAGCAAACGTTGGCAACAAGGCACGAGACTTTCGGTGGTTGTGGAGAGAAAAAAGCACGTTGGAAACAAACATGAACGTTGCACACCAAAAGTGATGTTGGGAGCATGCATATAGGAAGTTTGAAATCAAAACGTTTAGAAGCAAAACTTGTGGTCCAAGCTCGAGAAAAAGCTTCCGCATTTGACGGCTTCTGCAAATGCCCATCCAAAGCTTTTGCAATATTATATTATATTAAAATAATAACAATCCTCCACATATTGCAAAAGATAGGAAGCAAAGATTGGAAGAAAGTAAAGAAGAAAATCTTGGGTTTTATAAGATGTAATTCATCAGAGCTGGTATAGCAAGCTATATGAACCGGTCCTAGATCATGAAACTTAACACACAATATAGTTGGTATAGCAAGCTATATGAACCAAAGATACTTGAGTGTGTTAGAGGTTTATTAATCATAGTAAACCCCCACAATCCTTGTTGTTATCGTTGTGATGCGCTTACTAGGCCATGCGTGTGCCCGGTATTCATGAATGATCTAGAGATCATGCCAAGATCTCATGCAAGCGGCCCCACTTGACACTCATATAGATGATTTCATCAAGTGTATACTGCAAATCATACACCACTCTTAAGGGATATGAAGATCATTAAAAACTTTGATTAATTACAAAGTTTAACCTCTCAATAATGTAGTCTGTAGCACTTTCACACACACACCATAGGAATGGACATATTTAACTTAAAATCAAATTAGTGTTATCAGAACTAACAAGTGACTTGTTTTTACCCATATGAACCTTATTCATGGGATCTCCAATCACAAAGGTTGGGTTACCATCACTTGTTTGTTTGTCAATGGCTTAAGTCTCATTCCCCTTGATGTTTCTAAGATCATATTTTTTTCCCAAGGGTTTTGTCAGAGGATCTACTAGATTTCGTTCTGACTTCACATAGTCAATGGAAATAGTTCCACTCTTTAGTAGCTACTTCACCAAATTGTGTCTCAATTGTATATGTCTATTCTTTCCATTGTAATTCTTGTTTTTAGCTATAGTTATTGTCGATTGGCAATCACAGTGTATTGACACCGATGGGGTTGGTTTCATTCCTGGAGAATTGTTTGCTAAGAAGTTTTTCAACCACTCAACCTCACTATCAATCATCTCAAGAGTGACAAACTCAGATTCCATTGTTGATCTTGCAATAATTTTTTGTCTGGCTGATCTTCATGTAATTGCACCACCCTCAAGTGTGAATACATAACCACTAGTGGATTTTGTCTCATCTGAATTAGAGATCCAGTTAGCATCATTGTACCCTTCTAGTATAGCAGGGAATCCACTGTATTCAATGGCATAATCCATTGAACCTCTTAAGTATCTCATAAGCCTGAAAAGTGCATCTCAATGTTATTGATTTGGACATTGAGTGTACCTACTCAGTTTACCTACTCAGTCTCCTCTATTTTTCATTAATTTAGAGTTAGCATCATAAGGGGTACTCACGGGTTTGAAATCATAATACCCAAACTTCTTAAGAAGTTTCTCAATGCATTGTTCTTGGGATAGTAAAATACTATCTCCCTTCCTCATGATTCTAACACCTAAAATTACATTGACTTCACCCATGTCTTTCATTTCAAAGTTCGATCCAAGAAACAGTTTAGTTATAGCAACAATCTCATTACATGTACCAAAATTTAACATGTCATCCACATACAAACATATAATGACACAATCACCTTTTTCAAATTTAGAGTACACACATTTATCACTATTATTAGGTGAAAAACCATCACATAGCAATACATTATCAAGTTTTTCATGCCACTATTTTGGTGCTTGTTTCAACCTATACAAAGATTTTAAAAGTTTACATACCTTATTCTCTTGACTAGGTATAACACAACCTTCAGGTTGAGTCATATAAATTTCCTCCTCTAAATCACCATTCAAAAGGGCAGTTTTAACATCCATTTGGTGTATCACTAGCTTATGGATTGCTGCTAAGGCTAACAATACTCTAATAGAGGAAATTCTAGTCATAAGGGAAAAAGTATCAAAGTAATCTATGTTCTGTTTTTGAGTAAAACCTTTTGCTACTAATCTTGCCTTATACTTCTCTATAGATCCATCAAGATGATATTTTTTCTTAAAGATCCACTTACAACCAATGGGTTTTGCTCCTTTAGGTAGATCTACTAAGGTCCAACTATTATTTTTCTGAATTGATTCAATTTCAGTCTTAATGGCTTTATCCCATTGTTTTGCATCAGGAGCACTAATAGTTTCTATTAAGTTAGTTGGATCATTATCAACTAGATAGGTATAGAAATCATTACCAAATGAAGTTTTCTTCCTCTGTCTTTTACTTTTTCTTAATTCCTCACACAAGGCATCACTATTATTATTATCTACAGGTTAAGACATCTCACTAACCTTTAAAGAAAAACATGTTCAAAAAACTCAGCATTTTTTGTCTCCATTATAGAATTACTTTCAAGTATATCACTTTTAAGAACCAGAAACCTATAGTATGTTCAACATAGCCTAATAACATCCAATAAGAGGTTTTAGAGCCTATTTTTCTTTTCTTAGGATCGAGTAACATCACCTTAGCTAGGCACCCCACACTCTTAGATAACCTTTCCACAACTCATAAGGAGTTTTACCAGTTTTCTTATGAGGTATTCTATTTTGTAAAAAACACGCGACTTCTCCTCAAAGGTTATCAGGTGCACTAGAACTAATAAGCATCGCATTCATCATCTTCTTAAGAGATCTATTTTTTCTCTCAGCTACTCCATTAGATTCAGCTAAATATGGTGGGGTTACTTCATGTATGATACCTTCTTTAACACAATAGTCATTAAATAACACATACTCACCACCTCAATCTGATCTAATCCTCTTAATTTTCTTATTCAATTGATTTTCTACTTCTGCTTTATAGGTTAGAAACACTCAAAGACTTCATCTTTATGTTTGATTAAGTAAACTTTGATGTATCTAGAATAATCATCTATAAAGGTCACAAAATAATTTTTACCTCCTCTAGACATGGTTTGTTTCAAATCAGCTAGATCAGTATGAATTAGCCCTAACAATTCAGTTTGGCGTTCTACAGAAAAACATGTTTTCTTTGTTATTTTAGATTTTACACATATATCACATTTACCACTCTTTTTATCATGCATATTAATTAATCCTAGTCATTGTAATTTCATAACATAGGACGAAAGCATGCCATAAATCATACGAGTCAACAATATATGCAGA
The DNA here is from genome assembly GCF_000741045.1 of Vigna radiata var. radiata. Classification (NCBI taxonomy): domain Eukaryota; kingdom Viridiplantae; phylum Streptophyta; class Magnoliopsida; order Fabales; family Fabaceae; genus Vigna; species Vigna radiata. The sequence goes on along the minus strand of NC_028361.1, from coordinate 15,592,189 downwards.
AGAAGACGATTCATTAATATTTTAATAAATGTTAAGTACAAAGAGGCCTTGATCACAATATCCCTTCCTCCACAAAAACATTATTTTTTGTCATTACAATCTTGTCTGAATCGAATGACACTTTAACCCCAACTTTTCCCAATAGTGCTACAGAGATTAAGTTAACTCTAATTGATGGCACATGTAGCACATCACTCAAGGCCAGAGTCTTTCCAGATGTGAGTTTGAGAAGAACTTTCCCTTTTCCTAGAATATAAGAGGTCCTGGAATCACCGAGGTAGACGTGTTCTTCTCCATCCCCTACACTAGTGTAAGAGGTAAAGGCACTTCTATTTGCACAGATATGCCTGGTAGCACCAAAGTCTACCACCCACTTGCTCACATTGGTCATCAGATTTACTTGAGAAACGACCGTATCAATAATGTCATCTCCTTCGGCTATATTGGCCCTAGGAGGATTGTCGTTTCTTGCTCTACGCTTGCACTGTGGTGCATGATGGCCCGACTTCCCACATATGAAGCAATTTCCTTTCTTCTTAAAGGTGGGGTTAGATTTATTGGGACGAGATTTTCGTAAATAATTTTTCCTATTGTGATCAGGTTATGTTCGTACCTTTTTGGAGCAGGTCTGTCTTCTACCACATTTGCTTTTGCGGACAAAACTTTGGCCCTCGCAGTAGCACATTCTTTTATGCTGGTATCTTCAATGATTATGTGAGTGATCCTGAAAGTGACATTTGCTTGTGTCTATGTTTCAGTTGTTGCTTGTAATCAGTCCAGGAAGGCGGTTGTTTTCTCGATCAGAAGCTGTGAGACAATTTCATCTGGTAGAAGAATGTTCTCCACTTTCATATCTTTTAGCAGTTTGTGGTACTCATTGATTTGCGACTTTATGTCCTTGTTTTCAACCATTTCCCAGCATAATAATTCCCAATAATGAACCTTTGTCTGACTATATCTTCAGCAATGTATTTGAGAATCAACGAATCCCAAATGTCTTTCGCTTCTTTATAAGAAGCGTACACATTGAACAAATCGTTAGAGAGTGCACTGAGTGTAGTATGACGACATACCTTGTTTGCATGAACCCAATCTTCAACTTGCTTTGAATTTGGAAGGAGACTGGAGTCCAGTTTTGAAGATGAAAGAGCAAAGGCAACTTCGTACATGTCTAACAGGGTTGACACACGTTCTTGCCAGCGTCGGAAATTCTGACCAGAGAAGACTTTAATTTTTGATACATCTGAAAAAGGTTTTGCGAAGACCGTTTGAGTTCCGAAAACGATATTCTGATTCTCCGAAATTGAGTTATTGTTGTGAATCATAAGTCCTTAAGATTGTTGTAAAATCAGACAAATTATTTAATCCCTACATTTTAGAAAAACTGTCATGTAGGTGAAGTGATTTTCACGTGACAAATGAAGTTTTATATTAAATTATAATATAACTTTCACGTTATTAATTGAGTACGAAGTTTTAGATGATTTTTATAAATTAGAAAAACAAAATACTTTATAATAATTTAGCTTAAGATGAAATATATTTTTTTTAATAATTTGAAAAATACATATTTAACTTTTTTATTTCAAAAAAAGGTAAAACTATAAAACGTTCTTTTATTTTTTCTTCGCAAAGAAAACAAATAAAAGAAAAAGGAAGGTACTACGATTTAAATTTTGATACTACAATTGTTTTATTAATAGTGTTCTAAGAAATACAAATAACATTTTATATGATTATTACTAAAAGAAATTGTTAAATAATAATTAAATTTAAAGATAAAAACAATTAACTTGTTACATTGACTAAATTAAAAATTATTAATGTTTAAATTAGTTATTATTATGATTGCAGTGTGTACAATAGTTGTTACCAGATTATGATGCTAAAATATCAACAGGCTTATTTTTTTACACTCACATTGTGTCATTCCAATTATATATAGCATATTATAATCCACATAGTTCACATTTTAATATAATAGAAAAGTTAGAGTGGACTTGTAATAGGTTGTTAATGTTACAGTCATCTAAAACAATGTCAGAATTTAAACTTAACCATGCTATGGAATAGTGTATTCGAAATGACATACGTTCAAAGAAAGAAAATCTTAAGAAGACTAAATTGCAACATCAACATCTTCCAGTACTTGCTCCAGGGGCACCTCTTCAACATCTGCTCACATTCAAGTGGACGATCATTGCAAAAGAAAACATACACAAACAACACACAAACACAAAAGTAAGGGTGAGCTAGATAAACAAGCAATATACATATAGCACAATCAATCAGCATCGTCATGTTTATTCATATATAAAGTAAACAATTAAAGACATATGATTATGACCATGCATCAAGTACTCAACATGACTCATCCGGATTTGTATAACCGTCGCACTATTGGTAGTCTTTGCACTTGCATAGTTCAACTGGCCCTCCCCAACACTATGCAAGGTACATCCTCATACCAGTCTATAGCTAAACTCTAAGACTATAGACGAGGATCTCCCTCTACTCTCACCACTCACATGTTCTTCTTTATTTGAGCATGAACAGTGCTTAGAGTGTAGGGATAGACTTACCATTTCAAAGCTTCATACATTTATACAAGACAACAATAAATCTTTACAACCACTTCCAATCATCTCACCTTGAGATGTCCAATTCATACTCAATCACATCATTCTAATTCACAATCATATACTTTCAAGCCACACAATTCAAATATATAGACATACATGACCCTCTATCAATCAAACAACATCAAACAATCCAAACATAAGAAGAAAAGAGTGAAACTCACTAGGCCTGGTCACATAGCCCACCAGGTCGCATAGCACACACACTCTCTCTCGCCTTGCGAATTACTTCTGGCAGACGCTCTAGGCCAGCACCAGTCGCAGGACGCACCTGACTCGCCTTGCGAATCATCAAACAAGGAGCACCATTGTTTGGTCATTCGCATAACGCACCTCTTTTGCATAGCGAATGGCTCGAAACAGAGAGCACCCCTAGGGAGGACTCGCTATGCAAAACAATCCGCATAACGAGTCTGCATAATCTCCAGAATGCAAGTTCTGCAGAATTATGCACTCCCACTCTCTCTTACCAATTTCTGGTATTTTCTCCAAATTCTAGCACCTTAAATCTGTGATTCAATTTTAGTTAAACTTATCTAAGTGAATTTAATCCTTCCTAGTACAAATCTAAAGTGATCCTAGACCAAATCTCAATCTAAAACACTTGATTCATCAACCTAAGGACCCAATTCCATTTCTACCATTTAGACCCTCATTTTAACCAATTTTATTATCTTAACAAGTTACAATAGACTGACTAACACTATCCCAACAACCTACTTACGCCCCAAACCTCAATTGCTCAAAATCACCTCCTCACTTCCTTTAAACTCACTCAAAAACACCAAAATCACTTAAATTACTACTTACTAACTAGCATAACACGTTTCACCTCATCAACAGGCTCAATTCCAGCAAAACATCATACCCAATTCAAGTCATACCAATCAATTCACAGTTTCATACTTTAAACATTTAAGGAACACACAGTTGATTATATAAATATACTAAAATTCCACTCAAACAGCACCACAGTACAAAGCACAGTTCACACCTATATACTTATACAAATTTAAATAAAAACCTAGCTCCCCTTACCTTGATTCAAAGCACAGTGCTTTCCACAATACCCTACTCGGCCAAGACCTTAACAGCACCCTACAAACCACTAAATGGTGATGGAAATAGCTCTTAGAGCTCAATATCTTGAAGAAAACGGAAGGGGAAGGAACAATGCACATACAACCTATGCCCTAGGTTCCAAAACAGCGGAGAAGTGAGGTGGAACTACTTACCGATCAGAAAGGAGAAACCAATCGGTTCAAACTGAAGCCCTCGACATTGTGGACGCTTGGGCACCTCCTAAATGAGCATGCAATGACTCGGTGAACTTGAAGGTTAGAGAGAAGACAGAGAAAATGAAGGAACAAGCCTTTTAGAGAGATAAGCTCTTAAGGAAATAAGCTGAGCTTTTCTCTACAAACTCTAATAAATATGTTTTTCTTTCTACTAAAAAACCCACCTCTTTTAGCTTAATGAAATTTTCACCCCTCTTTAATATACACTAGTGCAAAAACGTTGTTTAACATCACCCATATGACGTCGGTTAAAGGGTAGCTCGACGTATACTAATGGACGGTGGCATTACCATAAATAAGTTGGTAAACAAAGCCTCGGTTTCTAGGGCAAACGACGTCTATGATATAGTAGACGTCTGTTCTACACTAACTAGACGTCCAAGGGCCTGAGGTAGGCGAG
>NC_028361.1:15556842-15587521 GCF_000741045.1 Vigna radiata var. radiata | reverse complement strand
GTCAGGAAGGCGGGAAGACAGTCAATTTCTGCAATATAGACGTCGGATTTCTGGGGGAGCGACGTCTATGTGGCTGTAATTAATGTTATTCACCAAGCTCGCAGGCACTTTGATGTCTAGTAGAAGGGTGCCGACGTCTAAATCTTATAGACGTCGACGCTCCAAGACAATCGTCGTCTACTTCCCTGACCGGAATTGAAAAGTCATTCTGATCAGCGCGGTAGACGTCGGTGCCCCTTGTGTCCGACGTCTAAGGTGCATGCAAAAGACAGATTAAAAGTTATCTTGGACGTCATATTAGTGAGATAATCGACGTCTTGTTGACTATAGACGTCGGTTTCTGTAGCAACCGATGCCTCAATTCATGTTAAATAAACCGTAGACTCGCAATTTCGCAAACATCATTGTTTTCCTCCTCTCCTTTTTCTCTCTTGCAGCATTGCATTCCAGGTGCGTCTTTTGTTTATTTAAACCGTTTAAAGTTTGTTTAGCCGATTATATTAGTCTTTCATCGATTATCTTCTAGTTCAACTGATTAAAATTTGTTTTCCTTGTGTTGTGTTTTAGTGCAGTTTTGTTTCTCTCTTGGGGGTAACGTAGTACCACATTCTGCCTTTGCTAGCTACCTCCTAGAAAAAGTGACGTCTTTTGGATTTCTTATTGCGTTTCGACCCAAAAACGACCATGGGTCGTTGCCTAGTTATCGTTTCACCGTAATGTTTTCCTCTTGTGGTTGAAAATGGAAGTAGGCAAGAACCCAGGTTCGGTTTTGGGTGGAAATGTCATGAGAAATTCAAAAGACGCAACCTCTTTTTGGGGGAAAACTAGTAAAGACAGAGTGTGCTACTAGGCTATCCAAAGACAGGAATAACACTGCACTAAAACACAACGACTATATTAGACGTCGGTTAATACATACACCGACGTCTATAGTGACCTTAGACGTCGATTAGTGACATGTTCGAAGTCTTTATAGTGCTCTTAGACGTCGGTTAATGCTTACACCGACGTCTATATAGTATCCGTAGACGTCAGTCTAGGCCTACACCGATGTTTATTAACGTCGGACATGGCACTAACTGACGTCTTTATAAACGTCTGTTATATGGAAATTCGACGTCCCATTAACGTCACCCATAATGACGTCGGTTATGAAAAAGACGTTAAAAGTCCAAAATAACATACGTTTAAAGTCCTTTATGCACTAGTGATATATATATAGAGAGAGGCTCTTACACATTGTTTTCTGAACTTGTAACCTTATAGATAATCGATGTAAACTCACCATTCTGCACTAATTTGAATTAGAGAATAGCAGTGAAAATAATTGTTAGTATGTTTTATTTTGTGAAGGATCGGATCATAATATTAGGAATATAATTTTTTAATAACTTTTTTAATAACTGGTGGCTTATGATTTATCTATTTTAAATATAGAGTGATACATATTAAAAAGAACTTTTAACATATCATTGTAATAAACATTATTCTTTTATCTTATTATTCTAATAATATAGTGCTATGCTCGCCTTCTCTTTCTTCGTCTGAAACAGTAATCTGCGACAGTGAATAACATTGACAGCAGGGATCAGACTTTGTGGCTTGCATTTGGTAGTCTCCTTAGAGACACCGAAAAGCCCTTGTAGTGGTCTATAAAACAGCATTGTGTTTCATTCATAGATCAAATTGCCAAAAGTAGGGCGATGAAATTTGATCTGATCAACCGCAAATGACAGAACAAAATGGAAGTCCAAGGACCATGAATAGTATATTTATGTTTATAAGAAAAAGTTTCGAATAAAAACTTTTTTCCCCACCAAATAAAAATGGCGAAGCTTTTTTGCAGAGGTCAAATATAATGTGCTGTCTCACTAGTTAAATGGCGGCTAGCCATGGGGCATCTTCTTTACAGCAGTGGTCTAGCTTCATCACAGAGAAAATGAGAGAACAAGACTAAAGAATTTCGAGAAAAGAAAAGAGTAAAAGTACTACGAAATGAAAGAAGAAAGCTATGAACCAGAGGATAATTTATTCTGGATAGGCTTTTCTTCTTTTTTTTTCATCAAATTAGAGAATTTTTTTATCCAAATTATTAAATTAACTAGATATGTTTGAGAGTATCTAGCTTAACGTTATTTCATTTCTTAATAATGTTTTTGACATTAAAATAGTAAGGAAACAAAAAAGGATGGTACATCAAATCTGATTTAATTTGGTGATGCTTCACTCCTTTAATGTGAGTTTGAGTAATATGTTTATTTCACTCACATAATTAACTTTCCGTTTTGAAAATTTTTAGATTCTATATATTTAAATATATCTCATCTCCTTTATATGACTTATTATTTCTTTTGTATTAAATTCTTATTATAAGAATTTCGTTTATCTATAGTGAAATATTATTGATGGATTGTAATATGTTGATAAATTATAATTTTTTTCATTATTATAATATTTTTCTTTCTTAAATAAAATAGCATTAACCTTACGTATATCCTAAACTTTATTTATTTATGTATAGATAGTTATAATCTTTTTATATGAATATGCTACTCTAACCGGTTTAGAAGGAAGTTGTTCATCCAACAATTACCACGACCACATTCTTATAATGATTGACTTTGGAAATTTAACTTTTCTCAACTACATAATAATTTTTATAAAATTGAAACATAAAATTATGAACATTGAATTGTTGACAAGGAATTAGAAATAAAGTTATTTATTTTAGTCAAAAAAATTCACTTGATAAGGCCTTATTTTACTAAATATATGTGTAACGAGTGAAGCAAATGTGGAGGGAAATGCAGAGGCTAGAAAGGGACACGTGGAAGAAGGAAAGGTGAGAAATAACACGTTTAACAGGGTCAGAACACGTAAGGAGAGTGTATTACTTAAGGACTTTGTTCGGTGAAAGAAAAGGCATGACTCTGGTATGAACCCAATTTTGTTCCCTTTGTTGAACTCTACTCTCTTCTCTCCCTCTCTGAAACAAAATCTCACATTCATCTTTTTCTCATCTTCTTCTTCAGGTTGAACATACTCTCGGGGAAATTCTTGATGGATTTTTAAATTCCTTTTCTATTCTGTTAATTGTTGCATTACAGTTCCAGTTATACACCAAACTCTCTAATTGTACTGTTGTATTTTGCTTAAATAAAATTCCCCGTTTCATTAGTGCTTTCATCGACGTCCATGGCTGAGAATACTCGAATGAAAGCTATGCAAACCCAACGCACTTCTATTTTTAATTGGATCGAGAAACAACCAGATTGTGATAAAGCCAATCGCGAATTGCTCCTTCAATTTCAAACAGCAAATAACAATCGTATGGATCAGATGCAGAAATTGTTCGATTCGTTAACGCATGGTGATAACCAGCACATTGATGCTTCGAACTCAACTGGTTCACCCTTGTTGGTGACTTCTTCTGATCTGCAGTGTCGGTACGCAACATATCCTTGGGTTTTCCTCACTTTGATGGCATCACACCGGTGTTAGAATGGATATTCAAAGCTGAGCAGTTTTTTAACTATCATCATACTCCTGATCAAGAACGCGTTGAGATTGCTTCGATTCATTTTGAGAAAGATGTGATTCCGTGGTTTCAAATGTTACAGCGTATGGCGGTAGTTCGCACATGGTCTAATTTGACGAGAGCGTTGGAGAGCCATTTCGGACCATCTCCATTCGATTCGCCTACTGCAGATTTATTCAAATTGTATCATTCCGGTACAGTTTCGGAATACTACCTCAAATTCATGGCTCTAGCTAATAGATCTGAGGGTCTTACAGATGGTGCGGTGTTAAATTGTTTCTTAAGTGGGTTAAATCGGGATATTAGAAGAGATGTAGTGGCTCAATGTCCTACTAATCTTCTGCGCGCGGTGTCGTTACCCAAATTGTATGAAGAGAAGTATGCTCCTGTTTTGCACCAACGTTCTACCACATATACTCATCGGTATTCTCCTTTGTCTTCTATCAGTGCAAATCTTACTATAGCAAAGCATTCTGTGAAACAAGCGTTACCTCCGCTGCTTCCCACACCTACTAGTCCATACGCCGTTCCACTGTCAAAAAAATTACACCTTCTGAGATGCAATTGAGGTGCGACAAAGGATTATGTTATTTCTGTGATGAAAAATTTACTTTCAATCATAAGTGTGCTAATAGACAATTGTTGATGTTACAAGTTGAAGAGGAAGAATTTGATCATGATAATGATACTAAAAATCTCCAATCTGTCATTCATACAACTAGTGAAGATGGATTAGAAGATACACATCATTTATCTTTAAATGCTATGAAGGGTGGTTTAGGAGTTGGTACCATCCGTTTTACTGCTCACATTAACACTTTGCCAGTCACGGTTTTAGTAGATAGAGGCAGTTCTGATAATTTTTTACAGCCTCGGATTGCTAAGTTTCTTAAGTTGGATATAGAACCAGCTCCTTTGTTTAAAGTTGTGGTGGAAAATGGCAGTTATATGCAAGTTGAAGGCGTGATTAAAGCTCTGAATATTCAAGTTCAAGTGGCTAGATTTGAATTCCCAACATTTTTGTTACCTATTTCTGGTGCTGATTTGATTTTGGGAGCCAATTGGTTGAAAAATATAGGATCTCATATTGTAGATTATGATACATTGCAATTGAAGTTTTTACATGAGGGGAAATTTATAACTCTACAAGGCAATCTTAATTCTTCACCTACACAGGCACATTTACATCACATCCGAAGACTGATGAACATTGATTCTATTGCAGAGGTTTTTAGTCTGCAATTGCTCGAAGATAGTCCTTCTCCATCCCTAATGTGTGCACTGCCTGTGGATGTCGCACCAGATTTGGCATTACTATTACGTAATTATAGTTCAGTTTTTGTTGTCCCTACATCCTTGCCACCTCCACGATTCCATGATCATTTTATTCCTTTGATGGAAGGCTCTCAACCTGTCAAGGTTAAACCATACAGGTACCCACATAGTCAAAAAGCTGAAATTGAAAAATTGGTGCAAGACATGCTTAAGGAAGGCATAATTCAACCAAGCAAAAGTCCATTTTCTTCTCCAATCATTTTGGTCAAGAAGAAAGATGGTTCATGGAGAGTTTGTACTGATTATCAAGCCCTGAATGCAATTACAATAAAAGACAACTTTCCCATTCCCACGGTGGACGAGCTTATTGATGAGTTATTTAGAGCAATTTTCTTTTCCAAGCTAGACTTAAGATCTGGTTATCACCAAATCTTGTTGAACCCGGCGGATAGATATAAAACTGCTTTGCGAACCCACCATGGACATTATGAATGGCTTGTAATGCCATTTGGGTTAACTAATGCACCGGCTTCCTTTCAGAGTCTCATGAATGAGATTTTCAAAGCATATATGCGGAAATTTGTGTTAGTTTTTTTTATGACATTTTGGTCTTTAGTGGTTCATGGGAAGATCACTTGTATCATTTGGAAGTCGTACTGAAAACGCTTCAGCAGCAACAATTATAAGCCAAATTATCGAAATGTTCATTTGGGGTGAGAGAGATTGATTATTTGGGCCATACTTTATCCGGTATAGGTATGGCTATGGAAACTTCTAAATTGGAGGCTGTAAAACAGTGGCCGCTACCCACGACAGTCAAATAGCTGAGAGGATTTTTAGGCCTCACGGGTTATTATAGGAGATTTGTTAAGGGTTATGCCAAAATTGTTGCACCTTTAACAGATTTGTTAAAATAGGAATCCTTTTAGTGGAATCCGAATGCATCTCTAGCCTTTAAAAGGTTGAAGGATGCTTTGACCTCTGCCCCTGTGCTTGCCATTCCAAATTTTAAGGAGCCATTTGTTTTGGAAACTGATGCTTCGGGGTCGGGCATTGGAGCTGTTCTTAGCCAATCTCAACATCCAATTGCTTATTTTTCCAAGAAACTTTCTTCTCGAATGCAGAAACAATCGGTTTATATCAGAGAATTTTATGCCATCACAGAGGCTTTGGCTAAGTTTAGACATTACTTATTGGGCCATAAATTCATCATTAAAACAGATCAGAAGAGTTTGAAAGCATTACTTGAGCAGCAGCTCCAAACTCTTGAGCAACAACAATGGCTTCCTAAGTTTTTAGGACATGATTTTACTATCCAATATAAGCCTGGAAAAGAGAACATTCTCGCTGATGCTTTGTCTAGAAGTTGTTTTATGGCTTGGTCCAAGTCTAATTTTAAATGGCTAGAACAAATTGCCCAGCTGACCATGGAGGATGCAAAGTTGAACAAGTTGTTGCGGCAACATACTCAAGGTATTTTACCTGCTAATAAGTTTGGGGTTAAAGATGGCATAGTTTTCAAACAGGGACGATTAATGATACCAGCAGACATAAAATTGAAGAATCAAATTCTGCAAGAGTTTCATGATTCTAAAGTGGGGGGTCACGCGGGCACTACTAAGACTATAGCCCTAATCTGCAAGCAGTTTTATTGGCCAAAGAAGTAAGAAGATATCAAGCAATATATAAGAAAGTGCAGTATTTCCCAACAAGCGAAAGTGGATCAAGCTTTACCTTTTGGGTTATTACAACCATTGCAATTACCTCAACAGATTTGGAAGGATATCGCTATGGATTTCATTACAAATCTACCCCCTTCACATGGGTTTTCTACAATTATGGTGGTAATTGATAGACTTTCCAAGTTTAGGCATTTCATTCCCTTGAAAACTGATTATAACAGTAAGACAGTGACTGAAGCTTTTATTAACAATGTGGCAAAGTTTCATGGTTTCCCTAGAACCATTGTCTCGGATAGAGATAGGATTTTTATCATCTCTTTTTGGCAGCATTTATTCAAAGCTCAAGGCACCACATTGGCAATGAGTTCGGCTTATCACCCTCAAAGTGATGGCCAAACTGAGATCCTTAACAAGACATTAGAGATGTATTTACGCTGCTATGTTTTTTAGAGTCCAAAGCTATGGTATTTGATAATGGTAATTCTTACCATTATCTATGGTGCAATTTTCTTGCCAAATCAACACTCCTGAAGCTTGAAACACGCTTAATCCTCTTTTTAATCTAACTTTGTGAATAAATTCAGCTTAGGTTATACACACTAGTTTTCATCACTAATTCCTCAAATTTTGTAGGAACTTTGTTTGCTTTGGAAGGACATTCAAGCTATCAAGCGTGGAGAACCAAGGAAAAGCTTAGAAGATGAAGTTTTGAAGATGTTTCCCTGCACAAGTGGTGCCCAGGCGCCCTTAAAGGGCGCCCAGCGCCCTTCAACTCGTTGTTTTGCCCAATTGCCCATGCCCAGGTGCCCCTGAAGGGCGCCCAGCGCCCTTCGGTTTGTTGTTTTCCCTAATTGATGGTGCCTGGGCACCCCCCAGAGGGCGCTGGGCACCCCTGGATTCGCTGTTGGAGCTTAATTTGTGGTGCCCGGGCGCCCCAGAAAAGGGCGCTGGGCGTGACTTTTTGCTGAGTTGGCACCCTAGACCTATAAAAGGCACACAGTTTTTGAGGGTTGGAACTTCCTTGGCGGTTGAAGCTCTGAAGCATCATTTTTGACCTCTTGGAGCAAATTTTGGGCTGTGGGAACTCACCCTTCTTCCTCTTTGGGTCTCCTTCTACCCCATTTTCTTCCATTGTAAGCTCAAGCTCTCCATGACTATGGAGAGCTAAGTTCTTTTATGTTGGGGAATGATGTAAATTATACAAACCATTTGTAAATGCACTTGTTCTAAATGAATTTATGCTTCTTTCATTACTTGTTAGTGTTTATTTCTTTCCTTAAAGCTTGTTATGACTTGATCAACCATGGCATGATGTTAGGGTTTGCTTAGTATTGGGAAATATTTTGTGAACCTTGAAATGAACATAAACACCTAAAGGAAATAGTGTCTAGGGATAGAGCTATGACCTTTGGTTGTCTTAAACTTCTTTTCTTAATGCGGGTGAACTTNTTGGGTTGCCANGGGATTGNGATTTTACAAGTGAACCTAGGCTTTCTCACCAAGGGATTGGGTTTAAGTAACTTAGCTAGTTGATAAGAACAAGTTAATGAAGAAGAGTGGTTGAGGGCATTTGCATAGGATTGTATTAGTTGAAATCATTCTCCAACATATTCATTCCACATATTCATCAATCATCTCATTTTCACGTGTTTTGGCCCCAAGTAGTTCAAACCTTTACTTATGCATGACTTTTACTTTCATTGCACAATTTCACACTAAAATGGAATCATTCTTTAGCTTAAATTAGTTAGCAACTATACGATAGTAAAGTAGTGACCGAGTCTCTTGGGAAACAATATTCGGTCTTACCGGTATTACTACTTGAGCGATTTGGTACACTTACCAAAGTCTCAACAGTATTCTATGCTTCCCTGGGCTCAATATTGGTATAATTCTTCTTACCATCATAGTATCAAAATGACTCCCTTTAAAGCTATTTTTGGTCGGGAACCCCCTGTGGTTATTCCTTATGAAGTTAATGCTAAAGATCCTCCTTCAATTCAAGAGTCCCTCAACCATCGAGACAAACTACTGCAACAGCTCAAATCCAATTTAATGAGAGCTCAAAATTACATGAAGCTTCAAGCTGATAAGAAAAGACGTGACCTACAACTGCAAATTGGTGATCTTGCCTTAGTGAAACTACAGCCATATAGACAAAAATTTGTGGCTCTTAGAAAGAATCAAAAACTGAGCATGAGGTTCTTTGGTCCATTTGAAGTAGTAGAAAAGATTGGTACAGTGTCTTACAAGTTAAATTTGTCGCAGACAACTAGAATTCACCCTGTTTTTCAAATTTCCTTGCTTAAAAAGTTTGTGGGAAATCAGTCTCAACCATACTTACCCCTCTCTTTGACCACTAATGAGTTTGGACCTGTCCTAACTCCCCAGAAGGTGCTAGATACACGAGTTATATAGCATAACTCCAATGACATCCAACAGGTGTTGGTTCAATGGGAATCTACTACACCTGAGGAAGCTACTTGGCAAGATCTTCAGGAAGTTCAAAACACTTATCCTTACTTCAACCTTGAGGACAAGGTTGCTTATAAAGGGGAGGGTATTGTAACGAGTGAAGCAAATGTGAAGGGAAATGCAGAGGCTGGAAAGGGACACGTGGAAGAAGGAAAGGTGAGAAATAACACGTGTAACAGGGTCAGAACACGTAAGGAGAGTATATTACTTAAGGACTTTATTCGGTGAAAGAAAAGGCATGACTCTGGTATGAACCCAATTTTGTTCCCTTTGCTGAACTCTACTCTCTTCTCTCCCTCTCTGAAACAGAATCTCACAGTCATCTTTTTCTCATCTTCTTCTTCAGGTTGAACATACTCTCGAGGAAATTCTTGATGGATGATTTTTTAATTCCTTTTCTATTCTGTTAATTGTTGCATTACAGTTTCAGTTATACACCAAACTCTCTTATTATATTGTTGTATTCTGCTTAAATAAAATTCATCGTTTCAATATGTAGGATAAGAAAAAAAAAATGAAAAATATATGCAAAGGAATAACACATGAATATGTTCATTTATTTATTTTATTTAATAAAAATATTTTCAAATTAGAATTAATTTGTTTAGAAAACAAATTGTTTAAAATAAATTAAAATAATTAAATTAACATCTATAATTACCTTGCCACTATTTGTTACTTTTATAAGCATAACGCACGTTGAAATTTGTTAGCCCATTTTAAAAGATTCCTTTCAGATTGTTTATTTGAATTAACTATTTATTATTAAAATACCTTCGTTATTTTATAATTTTGTAATTAATAAACAACAAATTCTCTAATATAACAAATTAAACACTACACATAATTAAGTAAAAAGAGTATAACCATGAACTCCAATAATTTTAAGAATAATTAAAAAAACAATTATTTACACATATACTGTTACTAACTGGATTGTTTAACTTTTAAATATGAGTCACCAGTGAAAAATAATGATATTAGAACAGCATATAAGATTGATAATAGTGGAACTAATTTAATTAAAAACATGATAGCAATTTTATAAATACTAAAATGTATTTTAAATTGATTATAGGCAAAATTGTCCTAATATATACTTATTAGATCGATTATAGATTATAAAAAGAACCAATCTAATATAGAAACAACTGATATAATGTATTTTTTTCACTATAAAATACAAAAACCTTTGTCATTTTTTGAACTTCGACTTCTCTCTCAGACTTTGATTGTTTCTTCTTCTCTTTCTTGCAAGAAAATAAGGAAACTCACCAACACTGCTGCACCACACTTTAACAAACTTCTTCTTTTCTTTTTTATATTTGAAGAAATGATTATTTATTTACCTTCGAATTTTATCTTTGTAGTTACATCAAAGGGTGGGAAACCAAATCCAAAATTTCAAATGGGTTGTGTTCTCTCATTCGCCCAATTCCAGTTCCAATTTTTCAATCTTCCTCTCTATGTTTATAAGCTTCAACACCTCAGTTTCAATTGTATGAAGGTAGAGTTTCGTTTATATGATACATAAATTCATATTCATAATACTCGAGTTTATCTCCATTTTGATAAATAATTTTTTGTATTAATTAAATACGAGTATGTAAAAAGTAATATTTTTTAAAATTAAATATGAGAATATGATAAATAGGTATATATTTCGTTTTGTCTTGAATTTCATATTGGTTTCAATACTCATATTATTTTTAGTTTTGTCTGGGACTCAATTGCCCATAATCGTATAAGGCATCTCTATGATCAAAATGTGCCCATATTGGTCGATGTCATATAGCAAATTCTAATTGGTAAAATATTTACAATACAAATATTTGAAGGACTCAATTGAGATAATTGAAACCATTTATGTTTAAAAATATTTTTTTGAGAGAATTTCACATAAATTAATATTATCTTATGAAAAAAATAATTTAATTTTTGAAAAGTTTAATATAACATTTTTTACAAATTAATGCATATAACTAATTTTAATTTTAGAAAAATATTTTTTTTTTAAATTTTCTAAGGTATATTTGGAGGAGTTTATCGTACCAAAACAGAATTTAAACATAAAAAACCATTTAAACATATATTAAAAGATACAACTTACTATAATTAAAATAAACATGCATACACGACATATGCTACAGCTAGATTTACACACTTCATTGTCATGCTCATGGCAGACAGCAACACTTTATCTATCTCTTATATATATATATATATATATATATATATATATATAATCCAAAGTGATCCCAAAGTACTTTATTACTACAGTACGAGATAGATGCATGCATGCACTCATCAATTCCTGCGTTTCTGAATCAGCTTCTGCAACTCCTCTTTTTTGGCTCCCACAACCTTTTCCACTACTTTCCCTTTCTTTATCAGTATAAATGTTGGCATTGTTTGCACCTGGAAAGCCTGTGCGACCTCCTGTTTCCATGTATATATACATATATTTCTATCAGTGTATCATAAATATGTTTCTGTTAAACAAAATGGTTCATATATATTTACATATAGCACTTATTTTTATATTATTATGTGTCATAGATCTTGCTGTAAAACAGATTGTTAATTATATTGTCAACGAAAATTAAATTCTGTCAGTAAAATTACGTTCGGATGAAGGTATATATATATATGTTATGAAAGAAATAATTTGCATCATACCATCAACTCATCCACATCAATCTTAATGAACTCCACGTCTGTGTATTTTGCAGCAAATTCTTTTATTACTGGGTCCATGGTTTTGCAAGGTCCACACCACGTAGCAGTGAAGTCGATTACCAACTTTAACAAATTAAAAAACAGCATTAATGAATTCTCTGATGTAATTAAGCCATAATTTTGATAATTAAGGAAGTTGTAGCTGACTTTATATGAAACTTACGAGCTTGTTAGTTTCTTTGGAGGCATGAAAGTGTGCGTTCCATTTAGCAGTGGAATGGAAGGTGAGGATCAACGATGATGAGTCTGATGATTTTTCCACAAACTCAAAAGTCGAAAAGTTGCCTCCCATGATGCTAAATTCAGCTTTGTCGAATGAAAAACCAAAATAGGTTTGAGATTTGTGTAAGAATGTGTGTGTTATTTGTTAGAACTTAGCTCATTAACATCTTATATAGAGAAACAAAGTATAGTGGTGGGAAAATATTATTAATTATCGTTTTCTAAGTAAATGAGTCATACCACACACAAAGTACAGAATCACATTCTTTCAATTGAAGAGCTATTAATGGATGCCTAGTTGTTCCAGCTGATTTCTTACCATGGTTAAAGTTAACTGTTAAGGAGTTAAAAGTAAAACTTCTTCGTTAACCATGTGTGTGTATGTGTGTGTATATATATATATATATATATATATAAAGATTTCTCTTTTTGTGTCGACATTTATTTTTCAATTTGACCCTTTAAATAATTTTTTAAAATTAAAATAATTATATTATCTTTTAATTGATAGTTTGTTTAAATTTAACAATTTTTTTTATTTAATTGTTTTTTAAACATAATAATTTTTTAATTAAAAAATCTCATACAAAATAAATAAAAATTACTCACAATAAAATTATAAATATCATTTATATTTTATTTATAATAATAATAATTTTATTATTTTTTATAATCATTAAAAAATTGGTAAAATATGTACTTCAGAAACTAAAAATAATAATTAGAGCCATTAAATAAAATAAAAAAAAGCAACTCTTCAAATTTTTAAATAACTACACCATTCAATTGTATTAATTGAATCCATTCCATTGTAACTTCACAAACATTTACTTCATAACTATTGATCACAGTTCCCTATTTTTACTCTTTAAAGTGAGTATCAACAACAAAGAAGTGAAACGAATTTGATAAATAAAAAAGTTATCAGATAATATGTAAAATAAATTGAAGTTTTATTTTCTCTAAAAAGTGAAATTTAAAATTTGGTTCTAGTTTCACCTCTAATTGTGGAGCTGGTGTCATAAAATTGTGAAAAATCAAGTATAGTACGAGGTTTTTTTCTTTTTATCCCTCTGTCAGATGAAAGCGTGAAGTTTATAAGAGGGTTTAATAATAATTAAAATTTAATTAAGTTTTAAGTTCATGTTTAGGTATTTTTAATTGAGTTTTTAAGAAACTTTGTTGTTTTAATTGCGTAGTTAAATATTTTTATAATTTTATAATTAAATATCTGTTGTTTAGGTATTAAGTTAAATGGATACGGGATTGTTATATTTTCTTATCTCTTTTTTGTTTCACATTTCAAAAATACGAGAATATTTTATGGTTAGTGCAAGGTAATATTACTATTAATGTAAAACTGAAATAATAGACAAATTTTAGAATGGAAATTTGAACAGAGTTTCAAAAAATTTAGCAATTAGTGTTAGATGTTATTTGTAAAAGTTAGATAATATGGGATTATATGTTATTTGTAAAGGTTAGATAGAATGCAGACACGGTTGAACACTTAAAAATTTAAAAAAAAAAAAAAAACGTTTAGAAATACAATAAAAGATAACATATATGAAAACTATAGTTTCATGCTAAAACTGTTTAGCACCCTATTTGTTAAACAATCAAGTGTTTAAAATTATTTCATATTATTCAAAAACACTTGTTGTTTTTGAAAACAATTATAAATAGAAATCTCTTTTTAGAGAAAATATTGATCAATACAAAACATATACGAAAAGATTTGTTACAAAGATTTTCTCAAGCTAAATGACAAAATAACAAGATAATTTTGGCAGTTTAAGAATATGCTCACTTATTGTTGTTTGTAATTCTTGTATTCTCTTCTTTGTGTGATATTCTATATATAGACAATTTCAAAAAAAATATGTTGTTCAGAAACATTGATTTTGATATATGTGATATAATTTTTTTACGAGATCAAATGTTATTTGTATTTCTTGACGTTTTTGTAAAATTTTTTAATAAAACATTTGTTTTTAAAAAATTTGTTCACATATAAAGAGAAACTACACAACATTATTCGTAAATTACATTTATACGTTTATCATAACATTTAATGCAATATTTATGTTAGTTGTTAAAAATGTAAATCAAAACTGTTAAAGTTTCTAACTGTCATTTGACAGTTTACGTATTCATGTATATATACTTGTGTTGATCTAATGAGAAATAACTCTTCGTTTCTCTATCCTTGCATCAGACTTCCTCATTTTTCTCTCTCTCATGCTTTTGCTATTAGCTGTGCCCATGTTAATAGTGGTATTCAAAGTTACAGGTTACGAATTTGGGAAGATTTCGAACTAACGAAGGATCAAATTGACAAAGCACGACCCACGGTTGAAACACGATGGCTGGAATATTTCAGAGTTGTATGCCGGTATTCGACGGGAAAGATTACGAAGATTGGTGTGTCAAAATGGACGCAATCTTGGGATTTCAAGAGGTCGACGACATTGTCAAGATTGGATTTAAAGAACCAGTGAAAGGCGATACGGAAGAAACAAAGAAAGTCTATAAAGATAATAAAAAGCTGGACTGCAAAGCAGCTTGCTTCTTCACCAGTGTGTTTCCACGACTATATTCCAGAAAATATCAAAGGCAACGACAGCCAAAGAGGCATGGGATATACTACAAGACGGGTATGGAAACTCAGGTAGGGTGAAGAAGGTGAGACTTCAATCTTTGCATAGGCAGTATGAACTTCTGAGTATAGGTGAACAAGAAACCATCGAAGCTTACATTGGAAGGATCCAGGTGGTTGTGAATGCAATGCGGGCGTGTGATAAAGTGGTCAAAGACAAGAAGGTTGTGGATAAAATCTTGAGAACATTGACACCTCAATTCGATCATATAGTTGTGGCGATTGAGGAAAGCAAAGATACAGAGAAGATGAAGGTCGAGGAGCTGCAAAATTCTCTTGAAGCGCATGAAGTAAGTGTTACCTAAAATACAGCTCTGCAAGCTAGAAACAATTAAGGTTACAAAAACCGTGGAACTGGCAAAGGAAGAGGAAAATTTCGTAGAGGTCGCAGTGGTCGAAATGGCGGTAGGTTCGCCAATAACTCCGAACAAACCAAAGATGACAACAACAATGATCAAAGAGCGGGAAATTACAGAGGCAGAGGAAAACCCAGAGGAAGAGGCAGCAGAAAGAGTGTCGACAAGAGGAACATGCAATGTTACACGTGCAACAAGTATGGCCATTACTCATCACAGTGCTAGCACAATGAGAATTCGAAGAAAGAAAAGAACGATGAGGCAAATCTTGCTAAAGAAGATCTGGACTCAGATTCCGATCATATTGTGTTTATGACAGTCGTAGAGGCGAATCCTGCTAAAGAAGATCTAGACTCAGATTCCGATCTTATTGTGTGGATGACAGTCGCAGCCGAGGACAGAGGCAATATTAAACAATAAAATCATGATCCAGAAACAGATGATACGTTTGACAAGTGCACAAAGAAGACTGGACAGCTAGAATACGTGTCGCTCGCAGGAAAGACCAGCCATGTAGAGGAGGATACGGCGTGGTATTTGGACACCGGTTGTTCTAACCACATGACAGGTAATAGAAAGTGGCTATTGGATTTAGAAACCAGTGTAAAGGGCACAGTGCGCTTCGCACACGATAGCGTTATTAAAGCCGAGGGCTCGGGCAAGGTTTTGATCACCCGCAAAGATGGAAGACTGGTGTTCATACACAACGTTTTGTATGTGCCCACGATGAAAAGTAATCTTCTCAGTCTAGGCCAACTTCACGAGAAGGGTTTTACCATGAAGATGCAGCAAGGACATATTGAAGTATTCGATGAAAGGCAGTGAATGATAATCAAAGCTCCCCTAGCACGAAATCGGACATTCAGAGTAAGCTTGAACGCAAATGAAATACAGTGTTTGGCTGCAACTAGCATTGAAGAAGAGTGGTTGTGGCACTATCACTACGGACATTTGAATTTCAAAAGCTTAACCCAGTTGAGAGACAAGGATCTTGTGAGAGGTGTCCCTGTAATTGTCACACCGAACAGAGTGTGTGAGAGTTATGCTACTAGAAAACAAACCAGAAAAATGTTTAAGAATCGTGCACCCAAGAGAGCAAGACATTTGTTAGAAGTCGTGCATGCAGACGTGTGTGGCCCATTCGATGTGTCGTCCTTAGGAGGTAACAAGTACTTTCTAATTTTTGTTGATGAATTATCCAGAAAGCTCTGGACATATTTGTTGAAAGAAAAGAATGAAACTTACACAAACTTCATTAAATTATGTTCCATGGCTAAGAGGCAATCTAGACAGAAACTTAGGATTCTCAAGACAGGTGGTGGAGGCGAGTTTAACTCAAGAGAGATGATTAATTTTGAGCTGACAAAGGGATTGTGCATGAGGTTACAACACCCTACACACCTCAACATAATGCGTTAGCAGAAAGAAGAAATCATATGATCTTAGATATGACTAGGTGCATGTTGAAAGGAAGATGTTTGTCGCATCACCTATAGGGGGTAGTAGTTTCAACTGCAACTTACCTACTCAACAGGAGTCCTACCAAAGCACTGCCTACATCTACACCAGAAGAAACTTGGTCAGGAAAGAAACTCGACGTGCGTCATCTGAAGGTCTTTGGCTTAGTCTGCTACAAACATGTTCTAGACAAAGTGAGAAAGAATCTTGATGATAAAAGTGAAACACTTATTCTCGTAGGCTACCATCCGACTGGCGCATACAGGCTCTATGATCCAAAGAAAAAGAGAATTGTGATGAGCCGAGACGTGATAGTAGACGAGTCTGCTATCTTCAACTGGGAAAATGTTGATGCTAACCAGATCAATCAGACCGATGATGTTGTGATTACTTGGTTGGGGGAGAACAAAATTGAAGAAACTAAAATGACAACACATAATGAGGGTGTTGATACCAAAAGATCACAGAGAGCATGTTTCTCATCCTCAAGACTTGCAAACTATGAGGTATTCAATGATTATAATATTACTGACACACGGGAGATAGTGCATTATGCTCTTCTTGCAGGTGCAGAAACACTCACATGGGAACAAGCCATTAAAATCAAAGAGTGAAAGGATGCTATGCTGGAGGAACTTTCATCCATTGAGAGAAACAGGACATGGAAACTGGTGGAATTACCATCAAATCAGAGAGCTATAGAGGTAAAGTGGGTATTTAAAACCAAATACAAATCAGATGGAAGTATAGCAAAGCTGAAGGCGAGATTGGTTGTGAAAGGATTACTGTAAAGACCTGGGATCGACTTCACAGACGTGTATGCTCCTGTCACTAGTTTAGTTCGTGATTGCTATAGCCAATTTCAATAGATGGAGAATCTACCAGATGGACATTAAGTTCGCATTCCTCAATGGCCCTCTTGAAGAAGAGGTTTTCGTAAATCAACCACCAGGATTCGTCAAGCAGGGTCAAGAATTAAAAGTGTACAAGTTGAACAAAACGTTATATGGTCTTCGACAGGCGCCACGAGCTTGGAACAAGCATATAGACTCACTACTTATCAGGTATGAATTTAAAAAATGCACTGTAGTGTATGGAATTTATGTAAAATTCTTTAAGCAGCTAGGTACTCTGCTGGTATTCTTGTATGTCGACGATCTACTGGTCACCGGAAGCTCCACACAAGAGATTGAAAACTTCAAAATGAAGATGAAGATCGAACTTGAGATGAAGGATCTCGACAACTTGGGGTATTTTCTTGGAATGGAGTTCGTGCAGACAAAAGGAGGTATCTTCATGCATCAGAGGAAGTATATCCTATAGACCCTCGAAAGATTTAATCTGGAGAATTGCAACAGTACATCCATTCCTGTCATGGCGAACTTGAAACTCTCATATCAGTCGGATGAAACTAAGGTTGATACAACACTGTTCAAATAGATCGTAGGAACCCTTCGTTATGTATGCAACAACAGGCCGAATATCAACTTTGGGGTTGGACTCATTAGCAGATTTATGCATGACCCGAGGCAGTCACATTTTGCAGCAGCCAAACATATACTTTGATACTTGAAAGGTACAGTGGACTATGGTTTGTATTTTCCCAAGAAAGTTGATAGTGCAGCCGGCATCTTGAAGGCGTGGTGTGATGTCGACTGGAGTGGAGATGAAGTAGACAGGAAGAGTACCTTCGGATATTTATTCAAGTTGATGGGAGCCTTCATATCATGGTGCTCAAAGAAGCAGTCCATTGTGGTGCTCTCATCGTGTGAAGCTGAATACATCTCTGCAACAGAAGCAGCTTGTCGGTGCGCATGGATTGATCAGTTCTTCAAGAGCTAAGGATACAACACAACAAACCAACACGATTAATGGTGGATAAAAGATCAGCCATCAACTTAACCAAAAACTCAGTCTTCCATGGTAGAAGCAAACACATAGAGACCAAGTTTCACTATCTAAGGGATCAAGTCAGCAAAGACAAACTAGAATTGGTAGACTACAACACAAATTAGCAAAACGCTGACATCTTCACTAAGGCACTACGTCAAAGCAGATTCGAACTACTTAGGGATTCACTTGGAGTCAAATCTCTAAGTAGTTTAGATTTAAAGGGGGTGTTAAAAGTGTAAATCAAAACTGTTAAAGTTTCTAACTATCATTTGACAATTTACGTATTCGTGTATATATACTTGTGTTGATCTAATGAGAAATAACTCTCGTATCTCTATCATTGCATAAGACTTCCTCGTTCTCTCTCTCACGCTTTTGCTATTAATTGTGCCCACGTTAATATTAGTATGCTCTCTTTAACGTTTAGGATAGGTATTTGGTTTAAGAAATGGTTTAAATATGTATTATGTCTAACACCTCCTAGATGGTTTATTTAATAAATACTATTTTGTTAAATACTTTTATTAATCTTTAAAATAGATTATTTCAAGACTATTGTCTTAATAAAAACAAGGTTAAAACCATTTAGGCGTCCCAATTTTTGTAAGGTATTCCAATTTTGGTCCCCTTCTTTTAAAACTTCCCAATTGGGTCCTTATAAGTGATAATTTCAAACAAATTAGCCCCTACCGTTAAAAATCGTTAACGGTGTTAATTTTTTGCACAGGTGGTTCGATGATGTGTTAAATTAGATGAAACATGGCATGCCGCTGTTGACCAGCTTTGACCAAAGAGGTAGCGTCCAATGATATGCCGCCACGTGGCAACCCTCTTTCTTACCCAATTAGGGCTTTCTGATGTGCAGAGATGAGAAAGGCTTATGCTTCTGCGCCGTGAAGGGATTTTTGGTGATGAAGACTGGAATCTTGTGAGAACCTGGTGGCGCGATTGGACTTGGTTTTTTGGCCCTTTCTGGTTTCAAATTGCATGTGGCGTTTCACGGCGGCTCTATGGTGGTCTGATGTTGGTGAGCGATTTGCGTTGACGGTACACGACGAAGAAGATAGGGGTTTATTGTTTGGATTCGGCTTGGAGGAGATGAATGATGGTGCGTTGGCTTGCTGAGGATGATGGCACAACGTCGGAGACGACGAACTGGGTTCTCTGACCTTTTGATTTTGCAGGTGAATCTGATGGTCGAGGCGAAACCGTGGTGGTGGCACGATTTCTTTGGAGATGCAAAGGGAGAGTCGCGACTTACTTGTGCGAGGAAGATGGTGATGTGCATTGATGGAGGAGCGACTACCATGGCTGAGGCGTTACGATGGTTGTTGCGGGACCTTGATGGCTGGTAATGGTGACGACATTATGGTGGCTGGATTTGGGGTTCTCTTCTCTGCTTTTGGGTTTCGCAGGTCTGGTGAGAATGATGGAGCGGCTGGCGATTCATTGCGGTGGAGATTGAGCGGCGCAACGACGATTTGCGATTGAGAAAACGTCCTCGCGTGGTGGCCCGTGATGGTCCGATGAGCTGCCATGGTCGCCGGATGAAGGCGCAAGGAAGATGGTTGCATCGTTCCGGTCCGACGCAGTTCCTTCGGTGGAGACTGGGCTTGATGGAGACGCGAATGGTTTTTGGATTGAAGGAGGAGTTCGCGACGGCGCTTGTCGCTGACGACGGCTAGGGTTTGGGAGTTTAGGGTTTTTGTGAAGAAGATGATGACGTGTCCAAGGTAGTGATGTGGCAAAATCTGGTTGGTTCACTGATTATTGCACGTTTAAATAATTTAACACATCATCGAACACCTGTGCAGAAAATTAACACCATTAGCGATTTTTAACGGTAGGGGATAATTTGTTTGAAATTAGTACTTATAAGGACCCAATTGGGAAGTTTTAAAAGAAGAGGATCAAAATGAAAATACCTTATGAAAATAGGAACGCCTAAATGGTTTTAACCTAAAAACAAATGATTTTAACTATTTTTATGAAAAATATGTTGGATAATAAAAATTGTGATAGTCACTTATATCCATGTGGTGACAACCAAAAGTCTTCAATCCTATTGTTAAAGTTATATAAACATAATAATTTTATTCTATAATATGTTTGTAATTAAATTAATAAAAATTACATATAAATTTTACATAGGGTTAAATATGTTTTTAGTTCCTATACTTTGGGGCGATTTTGATTTTAGTCCCTCTTTCAAACTAAGGTACAATTTAGTCCTTCAACTTTAAAAAACTCTTGTTTTAGTCATTTTTACCAAATTTTTTTAACTTTATTTGTTGTTTCAAGCACGTTTCATTATAGCATTTGGATTGTTTACACTGTTTGACACATTTTTGCTTCAATGTTAATTGAGAAACGCATTTGAAATAGCAAATAAAGTTAAAAAAAAAAATTGGTAAAAAGGACTAAAACCAGAGTTTTCTAAAGTTGAAGGACTAAATTGTACCTTAGTTTGAAAGAGGGACTAAAACCAAAATTGCCTCAAAGTATAGGGACTAAAACCATATTTAACCCTTTTACATATTAATTACAACATTATTTATTATTAATTACAAAATTTGACGTTAATGTATGAAAATAAATAAATAAAATGAAAGGATAAGATTGTAACTTAAAAGATAATAAATTAATTAAAAATAATCAAATTGATTGTGGAAGAGATTGAAATTAAATTAAGTGAATAGTTAATTAATTAATTGCGAGTGCAGCTAATTTTTGGATTTGAGTGGTGTGACGATGAAGAAAAAGAACGATAAGAAAGAAAAAGATGAAATCTATTTATATTCCATTCCTAGTTACACAAGTTGAACTGGCTGACAATCTTTCTATTCTCTCAATTCGATGCCAGAACAGTAACTAAGAACATTCGCACATACTAAGAAATTAACTTTAATATTAAAGTTATCAAGAACATCTCAACCAGAATTAAAGTTTTCATTATTTGTTTCTATTAACTTAAGTCAAATATTTACTTTAAGGCTGAATCAACTTAAATAATTGTATTTATAATTTGATTTGATTCTCTAATTGAAAAGATAAGAAATTAATATTAATGCTAAGAACCTTTACGAAACAATGGTTCTTCTTCTTGGCAAATTCATAGTATAGATCTGAGGTCGGATTTTCTGTTAAATTTTTTTGTGCTGTTCAATACTAAAAATTTATATTAAATTTATTTTTAATATATTTTAAAAACATAGTACGGTAGAGAAAAAAAAAATCTATCAGAGAATCTCCAGCAACCGAAATTGTGTTCTGACTCTTAATATGATCCCATGAAGACTCAAATGTTGCTGTCATTTAATGTTTACTTTGGCTTTTTAATTCTGACTCCCGATTTAATTCCACAAAAAACAGTAAAATGTTAGAGGTGTCTCTTACATTTTTCTCCTATTAAAATTTGTAAGTCAAATAATATATTTTAGATGAAAAAAATTTAAAAGTAATTATTTATATAAAAAAATTGAAATGTTCAATAAAATTAAGATATCATTTATATAAGAAATTTAAAAAGTTGAAATTTTTAGAAACTTTTTATATGATATAAATTTTCATGAAATAAAGTCAAATAATTTCACATTTTATATGAAATATAAGAATTTGAAATTCTTCAAATTTTTTAAATTGACAAGATTGATGTTATGCGATAATAATTTTAAATTTCGGTGGTAGTTAAAATATTTTATAAAAAAAACAATAAATTTTAATAAATTTGATTTTTTTTATTCAAACAAAAAAGATTAAACAAATTGGAACACATGTAAATTTAATATATTTAAATATCTAAAAGAAAATATATATTTTTTATTAAGAGATATAAATTCTCCCCTTGTGGTCTTATTTATTTTAATTTAAGCCCTTTTTTTTCAATAAGGTAACAAATTTCTTTGAAGCGCCAACTTCAATTCACTTTTGTTTGATATTAATCCTATTTTTTAGGTATCAAAATCTAATATAGTTTAAATTTTTCTTTTTTTCTTATATCTTTTACATATCTTTGAAGATAAAAGTGTGACAAAATTCTAATTTTCAAAACAAACAATATCTATGTATAGTAATTAATTTTAACAACATCCGTCAACATACCGATAATAAAACATTTAGTCTATGAAGTCTTTTATGAAAAATTATTAACCATTAAGAAAATTTAAATAGTCATTCTATTGTCTATATCATCATTCCATGATATATTTAGTCCCGTGATTGATCCGAACATGTAAATCGAGGTGTCCACTTCCTCAACCTACTATTACAAGAAAGAAAATGGAGATAATTTATATTTTCACTCTTTTTTTTTCTTAAAAGTATCTAACACTATTAAAAGAAATTGTTCTTTTTTTATTCTTAAATTATGTAGGACTGTTGAAAAATTTAAAAACAAAAGTTCAGGTGAAACGAAAAGTGACGAAGGATGCATTGACATTTCTATTTATAAATGTGAACTTTTGTTGGTGGAGTTATGCTGTTATATCATCATAGGATCTAATTCCAGTCAATAGTTCCATCAGTTTTATAAAATTGTGATTCTAGTTTAGGTAGAATATATTTTTTTTCATCTTCTTTTCGAGTTCAATTGGGCACTATTAATCATCTTAAGGGTAAAAATTAAA
Source organism: Vigna radiata var. radiata (assembly GCF_000741045.1). Lineage (NCBI taxonomy): Eukaryota > Viridiplantae > Streptophyta > Magnoliopsida > Fabales > Fabaceae > Vigna > Vigna radiata. The sequence continues at coordinate 15,564,599 of NC_028361.1, read as the reverse complement.
AAAACAAAAAGCATTTAATTATAGCAATTAATTAGGAAAATTTACTTTAATAAATAAAATATCATTTACTCATTTCACATTATTTTTTTAGTTTTTAATCTGTATGAGAACATTGTAAATGAAATTAAACTTTTGATATAGACCAATGAATAAAAAAATTTAAAGTGAAGTAAAAATTTAACAACCACTACTACACCTTCTTGTTAAAGTAGCCACCAAATATTCTTGATATCTCCTATTAGAAACTAATTATATCATGATTAGACAAATTTAAATTTTAGATATACATGCCATGTTAAAATTGTGTTTGGTTGTTCTAACTTTTCAATTATAATATTAGTATGAGTTATTTCGTTGATAAATAAATAATAGTTCCAATATAATATTGTACCACTATATTTAAATTCTAATTAAAATATACGAAAATTGTTTATGAATGACTTTGGAGGGATATATATAATTCAAGTTGTTATTTTCCTTTTTTGATTCGAGTATGCATAGTTTTCTCATTATAATATCTAAGATAATATTCCATCTAACTTAAATATTTTGATTTAATTTTAAATCGCATTGATTAGAGACGTTGAAGCTGAGGTTGAAAACCATTATCGAATATGTTCTTTTTCGTAATCTCAGAATATCATTCTTAAAATAAAAAAACATGCCTTTAAAAGGACAGAGAACAGGAATAAAGTAAATCAATTTAAAATAAAATGGCGTCTTTTTCTCGAGAGGAATACTATATACTACTAAAAAACCAGTATATATTATTGATTAAAATTTATTAAAAGCTAAGGAAAACTCATAAAATGAGAAATATGAAAAGAAAAAAGTTATAATATTTAATAAGTTTTGGGCAATAATAGAAACGTGTTTAAAAAATTGAAAAGAATATATTTGTAACATGTTTTGATGAACATAAATCTAGAAGGACATGAAATGATATAACTTTAAGGTCAGAATCTGAAACATCAAGGGAATGGTTCTAAATAAGAAAGCAATAAATGTAACACTATTCAAACTATAAAGTCTTTTTGGCAATATTGTTTGTTTGTGACATGAGCCAATCCTTATTAGTATCAAATAAAAGTAATTCAGTAAAGTGAATATATACAGTAACAGAATAGATATCAAAGGCTAAGATGCTAACTGTCTATAAGTAAGGATTGGTATTAATTCAATTGATGAAGTTTGTAGCATCTTTTAATTTCATTTGTGTGGATTTTATTAAGTGTGAAGGTGAGCTAATATCATAAACAAAATCTCACCTCTAGAAGTAACCAAATCATAGAAGAATGATCATATAAATTGTGCAATTATTCCCTAAGACTATAACAATTGTACAAAATCATTCCTCAAATAACAGTTTTAACATTGACTTGACTATGATGTTAACATGGGTTCGTGGCTACAACAACAAATGATAGATAAATGTAAAAGAATATATAGTTCATGTATCAAAGAAGGAAATATTTGTTAATAAATTATTTTATTATTAAATGCTTCCATATGAAATATGAATTAATTTAATTTTAAACATCAAATATTATAAAAATAATTAAAAGTATTTCTCAACAATTGAAAAACATAATAAAAAGAAGTTGGATTTTGTTTCAAATATTTTTTTTAACATTTTCTCAATTACAGTTTGATAGAGGATATTCAAACTATAGTTTTATATTGTAAAATTAATTTATGATATTGTACCAAAGGAAGAGTTAAGTTTTAATTGGGTTTCTTGTTATATAAAAATTTTCTTTAAATTTGATTTCAACGTTTTTTATTCTATTTTAGTGTAAATAGAAATTAAGGATATGTACAATATTTGTATATTGATTTATCTAATCATGCAAATTATATGTAATTTTCAATTGACTAATTAAGTTGTACTAAACATATTACTGCTGCAAAGTTCAATGAAAATATTCTTTTTCAAGTCATTATTGACTCAACATGAGTATTTTTTCAGCTCATATCCACTATTAAATGACATTGTTCAAATATTCTTTTTACAAGTCACTTATGGGCCATCATGTGGTAATCTAACCATGGTTCTTGTGCACATTGTGAGCTAAGTTTAATTTTCTTTCTTTCCAAGTTGTCATATCCTTCTTTGTTTCTTGCCTCTGTTGTGTATTGTTGCATTGAATTTGGTGTTCCATTAGGTTCTGTTTGAATCAATTCTCGTGTTTAACATCGATTTGATTGTATCTTAGTATTTTAATCGATTCATTTGATTTGATTAAGTCATTTTAATTGTGAAATCTTATTCAGATTTTTTTCAATCATGTTCATTTGCTTATTTGTCTTAAATTGTGGTTTGAAACTGCATTTTGAGTGTTCATCATTTGCACATCATATGAGCTATGACAAACTCATTGTAAGCTTGGGTGCATGATTTATGACCTCAAATTCAGTTTTCAATTTTTTTGTAGTGCTGCATTATGTTGTTGATCTTTGGCAAGTTAAATGAACTTTGAATATGTGATATCGTGATCAAATGAGAAAGTATCACGTGCATACCATATAATTAATGAAATGCTTAGGCAAATAGCTTGGTTGCACCATGAGAAAATCAAATTTTACAGTTCTGCACTTTCATAGTTGAGTTTATTTTTAGTTTTAAATTTGGTTTGACAAATAGATCATTGTTGAACATCTTTCATCAATTTCCTTGTGTCATTAATCAATTTTAATAGTTTTTTCAGAGTCAAATATAGTGTCCAAAGTTCAATTGCTTCTATGCGTAAAATTGGATGCTGAAGTTGCTTAATTTAGATGCATAAAAGGTTTGATAAGTCAAATTTTGAGATACTATGATTCAACACTAAATTGTTGTGCAAACAAGTTTACTTTCATGAATTAAACATGTTGAGGCAAAGAGAATTTCAGTTTAAACAGTCTTATGCATTTTCACAGTCTAAACCACTAATTTTAGGCCTATATTTTTTGTAAACAAGTTGTTAAAATAAATTTTCAATTCTGATTTGTGCATTTTACAATAGTGTGTGGATTGTAGCAAGAGGTTGGCAACATCATCATTAACCTAGAACAATAAACAAAATATCATTAAATCGGTTTTTAAAAACCCAATTGGACCAATGTAATCCATTTTCAAAATCTGAAGCACAAGTATCAGAATTTGCATATCAAAACTATTTTTCATTGAGACATTTCGTTGAATAATTTTGAAAAGTTTAGAATCTGAGTTTGATTTCATTCCAATTGCAGCTTGTTGTCTTATATTACTTTTTTAATCAATTCTAGAGTTTGTATTAAGTTCATTTTGAGTGCCTTATTGTTTGATAGCATGTTTCTTACTTATTTTCAAATTCTTGAACCTCTAAGTACCAAAACTGTTTGATAAGTTTTCTATATTGGTGTTTTCCTTCTAGTTTTAATTTGGTGATGTTGTGGGACATGAATGGATATTAATATCGTGGTAATTGTTTCCATGTGAGGTGATTTCTGGTGCAGCTCATTTTAGAGACCTAATCCACCCTTGGTAGCTGATAACGGTTCAATTTATCGTTATTTGATACTTAATTTTGATACTAAAAATACTCCTTTTGACTTAGGAACTAGCTTGTGAATAAAAGAGTTAAAGATAAATTTAATGGTTTTATGCTAGATTTCCTTGTTTTTAACAGGAATTCAGCTGATTTGGAAGAAGAGTTGAAGTAATAAGAGTTGGAACTCAGGAAGAGTTGGAAAAGCATCAGAAAAGAGTCTCGCAACAGCGTTGAGCGCCACTTCAGGGGCCCTCAGCGTCGGAATATGTTGTCTCATGCTTGGCTGCCCTTTTTCTGAAGCCCTCAGCGTAGGAAGTTTCTGGCTCACGCCTGGGCGCCCTTTTTTGGGTGTTGAGCACCACTTTCCTGAGTCGCATCACGCCTGCTTGCCTTTTGAGATGACCCTGAGCATCATATGGTTATGGATGTTGCCTGAATGCCCTAAGTGGGGCACTGAGCGCCAACGGTTGGGCTTGGGCTATGTTTTCTGTTTTTGTTTCGAACTATTTAAGGACTTGGACATCCTAAGAACTTTATCTTTTGACAGAAGAGGCGCATAAACACACTCTTTCACTCCTTGAAGGTGGATTTGGATGCGAAAGCCTCCATCTTCATCTTTTAGGGTTTTTCTATCTCATTCTTTCCATTATTCATCTAGTTTTTTTAGGGTTTTTCTATCTCATTCTTTCCATTATTCATCTAGTTTCTCCATGATTATGGGGAACTAAACTTTAATTATTGTTGGGGAAAAGATGCAATCCTTTGAAACTCTCATGTATTTGAATTGATTTATATTACAAATGCTTCTTTCATTAATTGTTAGGGTTTTTCCTCTATACTCTATGCATTTCTTTGTTTAACTCATTCATAGCATGATAATTGATTTCGTTGATATGGAAACATACGGGGGAATCTAGATCTGGGGAATCTCTCCTAAAAGCAGTATTTCCTAGACATAGGGATATGAGTTTTGGTTGCCTTAAGTTTTTGTGCGTATGTAATGCAGAATTGATTGCTATGGAGACAAGACATTGTAAACTAGTAATTAAGGATGGACTTTCTTCACCGAGACATCAAGTTTAAAGTAAATTAGAAAGTGACATTAACATTAATGAAAAAGACGAATTCTTATATACATGAGAGTGGATAGGAGAAATCGAAATCCCCAACAACATATTCATTTCATATTTTACAAACCACTCATTTGTGCATTTTTCTTGTCAATTGATCAAAACTTGCAATCATGTTTACTTTTTGCATTCTAAACCAAATGATTTTGTTTTCAAGTCTTATTTAATCAAGAAATCACATAATTATCTAGGTCGTGAGTCTCTTGGAACACGATACTTGGTCTTACCATTTTATATTACTTGATACGATTCGGTACACTTGCCAGAGTCTTAACAGTAGCCTATTAGGAAGTGGAGTAAAGGGAAAATTGAGTAGGAGGTACTGTCACAGGTTTATACCATTCTAGTTTTCTAGCAATTAGGTTCCACATTGCAGGGATAGTTGTAGGTTCTGTTTAGGGAGAGTTTACCACACTTTGACCCTACAGATTGAGAGATTTGGAGGCTGCCTTTGGCCTTATTTTTCCTTGGAACCGAGAGAGATTACCAAATCTGCAACAATTTTCTTTTGATTTTTGTTATTTCCATTTCTTATATCAAGGGCCTTTCCTAAGTCAAGTGTTTGGAAGAATTCTTGGTGTTCTTCCTACAGTTGATCCTTTGCTTGTAAATTGCAATATTTTTGTGAATTGAACTAGTCGGTGAGTGTGTCTTGAAACCAAATTTTCAAGCCTCACCATAGGATTTTTCACCTAAACATAACTTATAATTTGCTTGCATGAAATTAGACTATAAGAGATTGAACTCCAAGTCTTTTCACCATTAGGGGTCCGTGTTAGAGTCTTAGGACTTTCTTTCTTTTGCATTGTATTTGCTTTAGTTCGAGTGGAAATCTTATGATTCTAAAGGTAATTTTGACTTAAGAAAATTAAGTAGCCTAGGACATCTTTAGCAAGGTAAGACTTGGTATTTAAGCAACCAATTTTGGTTCACCTCTCTTACCTGAAATTTGTCCTTTGCTAAAATCTAAAAGTCCTTAAAATAAGAAAAACTATAAAATTACAAGATGTCAATACATCACTCTCCAAGAATAGTGACTCTGAAGAACGTAATACTTTCAAAGAAATTGCAAAAAAACTTAAAGAGCTAAATCTTTGAAGAATGGGTACTGAAAAGAAAATGGCTAAAGTAGAGAAAGATCAAGAGAAAGTAGGAGTGAAGAATCAAACTATGAAAGAGATAGTCTTAGAGTGGGGGATTATATCACCAACCTTCTTCCTATAGAAGGCAAAGAAGAGAGTCTCATTATCCTCCCCTTCTAGAGAAGTCAAAGTAGATTTGTCTCATTTCCATGGAAAGGATAACGTTGAGGCTTATCTAAATTGGGAAATGAAGGTTGATCAAATCTTTGTTTGCCACCAAGTTAATGAGGAAAGAAAAGCCTCATTGGCTACCCTAAGCTTTCAAGGGTATGCCATGTATTAGTTGTAACACCCCAAATTTTGGGATTCCAAGGGTTTACAAAAACTATTTAATACTTAACTCTGATACCATTTCAAGATACCGTTTAAATAAAAACTTCCATTATTTATAACTGAATTTTGAAAACTTCATAAATCAAATGCAACTATAAAATGTTCATAGAATTCCATTACATAACTATTAGCATTGAAATTAAAATCCCATAGTTCTCCCATATATCTCGTTGCTCAACTTTTCTTTAGCTACATATGTAACAACACCTATTACCGTACAAGTACGATCATCGCAAGTGGAGACCACAACCGCAACAGGCAAGGGTGAATTAACAGAAACATGTCATATAACATACATAGGTATTCAACATCAACTTAGAAAAAGATTTTCAAATAGTACATATCTTCATACACCTACACATATATTTTCACTTGACTCATATGTCATAAACCATCAAATCATTAATAACTGCACTATCAGAAATCAAAGTCACCAGCATATAATCATATCATTATTTTGTCAAGGTAAACAATTCACACCCAAACTTAACAAGCTTCATCGGCCGACACACTTTACCACATTATTACACAATGACATTTCCCATCACCCTTTGGAAGGCTTCACTGACAAGTACACCACTTTCCACCACTCTCTTGGAGCTTCACCGTGCAAGTGTACACTTTTCACCACCCTCTTGGAGCTTCACCGAACAAGTGTACGCCCCCAACCACTCTACCCTTAGAGAGCTTCATCAGACAAGTATCAATGTTGCTCCCACCACTCTTCCAAAAGCTTCATCAAGCATATCACAACATAAAATACAACTCCACAAGAAAATCGTATTATACTCACACAATCATCTAGTAAAACTACATATGTCCAACATACTCAAGACAATTATTAAGCAACAACAAAATAATAAGTCAACCAAGCACACACAAAATAATCCAAGTAACACCAACACATCCCATTTTTAATAACAACACACAAACTCATTAAAATAAACATTATATACCTACCCAAGTAAACCAAAAATAATACATAGACTAATTAATACATATTATCAATAAACACATATATAATAATACCTTTACCTTTTTTTTCAACAACATTATATATATAATGTAAATAAATAAATAAATAAATAAATATATATATATATATATAGGGGTTTGTTAACACGTGTACGCCTGGTTTTTAGTTGGTACGTTTTAACAATGTGTACCGGATTATAGTAGAAAAAAATACCCTCATTTATCATGGATTCTAAGTTTTAAGGTCAAGGATATTTAAATAATTTTCATTCTCAAAACTAAAAAAAAAAAAAACAAAACCCTTACTCACCTCCCTCATTCCTCTCAACCCTTTCTCTCTCATATCTCTTACTCCAACATTTTCTCTGTCATTCCTATTGCCCCAATTAAAAAAACAAATCATAAACCTTTGCCTAACCCTTGTCCTTTTCCCTTTACGTGTTTCTTTTTCCTTTCTCTATTGGTATGGGATACATGATGTAAGATTACAACCTAGAATTGAAAGAATTGTACTCCTAGGAATTCTTCTATACCTATCTCTTTAATTTCCTTGTGTCCCTTTTTTATCACTGAATCAACTTCTACATGCGTTTAGAATAAACTTTAATCACTGTGCAAGATAAAAAAACAGTAAAATCATTTTTTACCTTTGAGATTTGGAAAGA
>NC_028361.1:15538676-15556377 GCF_000741045.1 Vigna radiata var. radiata | reverse complement strand
TATATATATATATATATATATATATATATATATATATATATATATATATATATATATATATATATATTTACACGTTATATAACATCTATAACAAATAAAACACTCACTGGACGCTTAAACCCAAAACTAAAATTTATATATTGTTAGTCTAAAAAAAATACTAATTAAAGAAAACAGAAACTGCAACATATTAAGTTGTCTAAAATTTCACTTCATTTGCATAACATGGTCATGATTTTGAAAATAATAAAAAGAAAATGCTATATTAATGTATCATTTAACTACAATATTTTAATGAAAAGAAAACCAAAAGAGAATGCACCAAAGTCTCCCATTTTCACGTGAAATGACAAAGGTACCTTCAAACTTCATACATTCATTTAAAAAAATATTTTATAGGTTTAAACCATTTATTTGTCTCTATTTAGGAGTTTTCCCATTTTGATCCTTTTCTTATGAGAATTAAAAATTGAGTCCTTAAAAGTGTTAATTTGAATCAATTGAGCCTTTGTCTTTAAATTTACTTAACGGAGTTAAATTTTTGCACAGATAAGATGTTGATCTATTAATTTTTTAAAACGTGGCATCTTGAGAGTTAAATCCTCATTGCCACACCACTCCACGTCAGCACCATATTCTTTCCCAATAACACAAACCTCATTTTAATTTATTTCTTTCCAAAAAAAAAAATCTCTACAGAACCCTAATTATACTTGTTTTTCCCTAATTGAACATGTCGGGACAACAGCTTTTTGTTCGGGTCGATTCGGCATCACGTCAAACTTATAATAGGTTTGATTTTCTCCTATGTTTTTCTCCTTCGTTCTCGTTTTTTAAAACAGTAATGAATTGGGTGTGCATCGTGGAAAGATTGGGACTTGGAATGAAAGATCAAAAATTCGTTCTCGCTTTTGAAAATAGTAATGGATTGGGTGTGGATCTTGGAAAGATTGGGACTTGGAATAAAAGATCAAAAATTGGTGTTAGCTGTTACGTAGATTCAAACAGACCCACGCCAGGTAAACCTGTGTGGCTTTCTTCATAGATTAGTTGAAGAATAAAAATGACTTTTTAAAGTGGGAAATAAAATAGGAGCAAGGTTAAGTGAAGAAAGGAATTGGGAAAAAATATAGTGAGAGAAGGAATTTTCAGTGTAATTGAATTATTAGAATAATTGGGCAAGTGGATGAAACAAAGGAAACAGAGGTTGTGGCGATGGAGAGAATTTTGAGTGTCGACGATGGCGATGAAGGCTCGAAGTCGATGGAAAAACCCTAATTTTAAAATATTTCAGAAAAACTCTAATTTTAAAAATGTTAGTTTAAGAAAATGCCACGTATAAGGTTTCATTAAAAAAACCAGGTATAAGAATTTGTGAGTGCCACGTCTCAAAATCTGTCAACATCATCCTTCCAGCTGTGCAAAATCTTAACCTCGTTAAATCGATTTAATAGCAGGAGTCTAATTAAGTCAATTTTTCAATATAAAAGACCAAATTGACAAAACTTAAAAGACGTGAATCAAACTGGAAAAAACTCATGTAAATAGAGATAATTAAAGGGTTTAAACCTATTTTATATTATATCCACCAAAACTTTTGTTACACTAATAAAAAACTTTGCTTATAGTCATTACACTATTCCAATTTCTTAAACTTACCCTACTAACTTTCCATTAACCATTAATATTATAAACACATCCCAAAATATAAAAGCCCTGCACATTCAAACAAGAAATGACCCACTAATAATGCTATAAAGAATTAACGAAAACCTTTACTCTTAGTTTTACGAAACCGCATGGTTCCAGCAATTCCCATTTTCTCATCTAATATCTACACCCAAAATATATAGGTAAAGAGTCACTGCAAGAAAGTCCTTCACAGTAAAGACCTACCCGTTTTCTCTTGCAACACCGAAACCCTCATCACTGATTTTAATACCCCAATTCTTAGATTCATTTTTTTCTAAACCCCACACACTCCACTCATAACACACCACCCTAAGCCTGCTACTCCATCACAGTTCAAGAAAACTCACGTAACACCTACACTTCCCCACCGTCGGCATGCATTCAACATCCAAACTTTGGAAACCAAACCCCAACCCATATTATAGCATAAGACCAACACACCAAAAACAATTTACTAAAATATATTTACGTCAATTCACTATACACAATAAACAGTGACAGATACAGCCACCAAGCCAACGTCCTCACAATTCTTTCTTCTCTTTCGAGCTCTACTTTCCCACCAAGGTACAAGGCCCTCAACAGTTTGCAAGGAAATAGTAATCTAGGGTTTTTCTCTCACTCACACGGCTCCAGTGAATTATATATTCCTCTAAGTTTTACCGTAATTTCACTTAAATATCTCTATCAAATATTACTTTCTGTTTTCTATTATTATTTAAGAAAATGATATTTTGACATCATTTTTTGACACCATTTTGACACTGCACACGTGTCAAAATGTGATTGGACGATTTCAAATTAAAAAAAGTTGAAACAAGGGTATATTTGGAAAAGAAAAACCAAAATTTATTTTTCTAATTTGAAATCGTCCAATCACATTTTGACACGTGTGCAGTGTCAAAATGATATCAAAATATTATTTTCCTATTATTTATTTATTTATTTAAAAACTAAGACCCAAACCCTTTCTCTTGCATGCAATGTATCAAAAACCAACTAATGAACTCCCTCTCTCTGTGTCATGCACTAATTGCGGGTCCCACACTTTGGCCAAATAACAAAAGAAGGAAAAGAAAAACAACAAAAGCCTTGAAAGATAATAAGAGGATTCAGACTCACATTTCCAAGGAACACAACAAACACCCAATAACCATAAACCATTAGATCAGCAATAGCTCACTGATATTCTAATGCAAAGATTTATATATAACCTTTCTTCAACTTATTTCCGAAAATTAAAATAAAATAAATAGTAATTAATTTTTCATACAACTCCTAAATACTTTCATCACCCAATACTATACTATAATTAAATATTTAATAAAAAAATGTAAAAATAAAAATAAATATTTTTATTTAATTTGAGTCTTTTATTACTGGACTTTCATAATCCAAGAAAAGAGGTATCACAATGACCCGGGGTGTTTCATCCTGCACCTCCAAAGTTTCATCTTGTATTTCTAATTTTTTTAAAAATTTACTTTTAACCCTAGTAAATATTTTTCTTACTTTTCACTTTCTATTTAAAGTAAGATGATCCTGCATCTCCAACACCTAATATTATATTTCTAACTTTTTTAAAACTTTATTTTTTAACTTTAGTAAATATATTTTTTACTTTCTCTCTTTCTATTTAGAGTAATCTTACATTTTTTAACTTTGCATCCTTTTTAATTTTTTTAAAAACTTTGTCTTTTATTTATGTTTTAATAACTCTTTAATTTAATTTAAGAATATAGTATTATTTAATATTTTTTCATATTTTAATAATTATTAAAATATAATTTATATTATTATAATAATTATATTACTAAAATTAAAATTAAAATAATTAAAATAAAAGTAATAAAAATAAAAATAATTATATAAAATCTGATTTAATATAATAAAATATATTAAATTATATTACATCAACAAATTNAATTTCGAAATTTTTAGATTTCTTAATTATTATTATTTTTATTTTNATTTTTTAATANNAGTNCTATAATTATATAAATTATATTTTAATAGTTATTTAAAATAAAATATATTAATAATATTAAATCTTTAAATTAAATTAAATAATTAATAAAGTAAAAATAAAAAAACAAATTTTTTAAAACATTTCATAGGAATTGGAAATCCGATATCCGATAACTATCTCATCGGATATATCCGATGATGATTTTTTTTTAATTTTATTTTTTATTTAAAATTCAATAATAATTTAATTTTTATATAATACTTATATTACAAAAATTAAAATAAAATTATTATATAAAAAATAATTTAATATATATAAATATACTAAATTATATTAAAATATTAAATTAATAAAATAGGATTTCAAAACTTTTATATTTCTTAATTATTATTATTTGGGTTAAATATGTTTTTAGTCGTTATACTTTGGTGCGATTTTGGTTTTAGTCTCTCTTTCAAACTAGGGTATAATTTAGTCCTTCAACTTTAGAAAATTTTGGTTTTAATCTTTTTTATCAATTTTTTTTTAACTTTATTTGTTGTTTCAAGCACGTTTCATTATAACATTTGGACTGTTTTGAAACAAATAAAGTTAAAAAAATTTGGTAAGAAGAACTAAAACCAGAGTTTTCTAGAGTTGAAGGACTAAATTGTTTGAAAGAGTGACTAAAACCAAAATTGCCCCAAAGTACAGGGACTAAAAACATATTTAACCCTTATTATTTTTATTTTAAATTTTTTAATATTAGTACTATAATAATATAAATTATATTTGAATAGTTATTTAAATATAGAATATATTAAATAATATTAAATTTTTAAATTAAATTAAATAATTATTAAATTATAAATTAAAAACATTCCTATTGGAATTTCGATAACTATTTTTTTAATTTTAACTTTTATTTGAAATTCAATAATAATTTAACTTTCTATATAACACTTATATTACAAAATTAAAATGAAAATAATTAAAATAAAAATAATAAAACTAAAAAAAATTATATAAAAATTGATTTATTATATATAAATATACTAAATTATATTAAAATATTAAATTAATAAAATAGGATTTAAAAAAATTTACATTTCTTAATTACTATTATTTTTATTTTAATATTCTTAATATTGCAACTATAATAATATAAATTATATTTTAATTGTTATTTAAATGTAAAATATATTAAATAATATTAAATTTTTAAATTAAATTAAATAATTAATAAATTATAAATGAAAAACAAATTATTAAAAACTTGTGTCAGATAAATATCCGATACTTTTTCTTAAATTTTATTTTTTATTTAAAATTTAATAATAATGTAACTTAAATGAAAAAAAAATTATATTTTAATAATTATTAAAATATGAAAAAATATTAAATAATATTAAGTTTTTAAATTAAATAAAATAGTTATGAAGTAACAAATAAAAAATAAAGTTTAAAAAATTTTGTTAAAAAGGCACATAATTAAATATGTGGTAAGATTACTTTAAATAAAAAGTGAAAAGTAAAAAAGATATTTACTAAGGTTAAAAGTAAATATTTTGAAAAAGTTGGAGGTGTAGGATGAAGCCTGCGAGATGCAGGATGAAACACCCCACATTGAATATTGGAATGATTTGAAATTATCCCTTAGGAGGAGACCCATTCCCTCCTACTATAATAGAGAACTCATGGAAAAACTCCAAAGGTTACAACAAAAGTCTATGGTTGTGGAAGAGTATAGACAAAAGATAGAGTTATACATTATGAGGACAAGGATTGTTGAGAAAAAAGATATAACCTTGACTAGATCTTTGAATGGGCTAAATTTTAGCATAAGAGATATTTGAATGATCCAGTTCAAATGTGTATAAAGGTAGAACAACAAAGTTTGAAAAAATCTTCTTCCAAAAAAGTTCAAGTTCAACTTACCTTTGGAAGGAAAAGTTTTAAAGAGAAAGAGTTCTTCAAGCCTCTAGCCAATATTGTTGAGAAACCTACGCAAGAGATTTCTTCACACACTCGCACTTGTGAAATAAAATGTTTCAAGTGTCTAGGAAGAGGTCACATAGCTACCCAATATTCCACCAAGAGAGTTATAATCATGAAGGGCATTGACAAGTATAGCAGTAAAAGTGATTCCTCTACTAGTGAAAGTGAGAATGATCAAGAAAAAATTAATGGAAAGAAAGTCTACCCTTGTGAGGGTCAAGTTCTCATGATGAGAAGAGTTTTGAACAACCAACCAAGTGTAAAACATCTATCACAAAGAGAGAATATCTTTCACACAAGATGTTAAATTCAAAATAGAATTTGTTCTCTTATTATTGATAATGGATCGTGTTGCAATTCTTGTAGAACTTGGTTGGTTGAGAAATTGAATAGTGTCGTGTGTACATATGTACATGTGTATGTATGTCTGCCTCCCTAGGACTGTGGCATGACTCTAAAATGGTGTAATTGCTCCATATCCCCTTTCGTGATAATACATTTACTTCAGCTTTGTATGTGAGGAATGAGGGACATGTGTATAGTCTTCTTGCATTGCACCAGAGCTCTCTCAAGCTTCAATTGATCGATTTCCAAAACATCAACATAAAATGAATATGTACAAACTTCGTGTCAAAGAAAACTAATTAGAAGATTGGTGAAGATTGGGAACTCAAACAAACTCCCATGTTACGCAAGATCTTGCAAAAAGCATGAAACTTGAATTGAATACAGAGTAAAAAAAAGAAATGAGATTGGAAAGACAGAAGATTGATGAATAAGGCTAAGAATAAATAGATGACGTATGTATATACGTGTCTCCCTAGGACTGTGGCATGGCTCTAAAACTGTGTAATTGGTTCTTATCCCCTTTCGTGATGGAACGTGTTGTGTGAAAAGTATGGATGCAAATAATAGAGAAAAAGGACACAGGAAATGGGGGTACTTAATGGAAGAGTTGAAAGTGAAGATCAATAGAGTATGGAGTCGAGAAGGAATGTTCTTTGGGTGATGAAGGTACGAAGAGAAAGCCAGAAAGCATGCTTAGTCTCTGCTTGAACAGGTAGTCTATTTGGCAAAGAAATGAAAGAAGATAGAATGATGGAGGAATGGATTTGAGTCTCTATAAGTGCTTAAAGGAGTTGAAGAGGACTTAATGAATTGCATTGCATTTGCGACGATGAAAGAGTGTGAATGGTGAGAATGGGGAGTGACCTGTTTTGAGTGAATGGTCGAAAAGAGAGCATCCCACATAAAGTTAATCTAGCTCTGTCCATGACTGAGCCAGAGATTTGCATCCAAAAATAGTTAATAAGAAAGAAATTCGAAACAAAAAAAAAAAAAAGTGGACGTTGTTACATCTGTGTATTGCATATTGGGCTTTTCATTAATTAACCATGTTTTCCTTTTATTTTTCAGAATTTGTTTTCAGATTAAAAATAAAAATGTATGTTAAGTATGTAGTAGTACATATCTAACTACATAGGTATATTAAAATATTTTAATATAAATAATTATATTATAAACGTATTTCATTATTTTAAATATAACCTATTTCTCTAAAGTTTTTAAACTCTTAATGTTGATGAAAACTGTTTGGAATTTTTGTTTTGAATGATTTAGGGATTTGAAAATATCATGAAATGTGACACTGAAAAATAGAAAAACAGATAAAAAGAGGAAAAATTGAACGACGAAAAACAACTGACTGGAAAAACTGGGTAATATTTATATTTATTTATTATGATAAATTAATATTACGTTCCGTTAATATTAATTTTAATTACTCATGATTATAATAAAGTCAAATATAACATGAAATACATCTCTAATAGACTTCTGAATACAAATAATCAATTATGAATGGTAAAAAGAAAAATACTTACTGGAGTTTCATTTGACAACAGATTATGAGTTTGATTTGAGTTAAACCTAACAGTAATAAGAATAATAATAGGTTATGTGTACTACATAATTGAATGGGTTTCATCTGTGCGCACGGATTCACACATCCAAACCATCATCAGCTATTTTCTATTTCTTCACACCAACAAATCCAACGACTATGTATCATTTAACATGGGAAAACGTTATGGATGTTGTAGGAGAAAAAAAAAAAGAAAAACCCAGCACGGACAGTAGTTGAAACATGCCAAACAAAGCACTGCATTTGCAATTTGTGCCCTGAAGTAGAACCTACTGTATGATAAAAATGCAATGGAAACATCTAACTGCCTAAAGAAGAGAAGACCCCAGAACCAAAACCAGAACCAGAACATTAGACATTCGCATAGTTTCTTCCTGTGAGATTTCGGGCAAAGGTCCACACTAACCACTGAACTACAAAATGGTGGAATCTAGACGACGCTTCAAGTGTCAACAAAATTGTTCAAAACATGTTTCATGGCAGGCGAATAAAAATTGGTTTACCACTAAATAGTGACAGTAATAAGCACTATAAACAACCCATAATTAATCATGAATGCACCCCCACGTCACCTGCCACATGATTAACTTGACCCCCCGCACCATGGTTGCTGTAATAGCCACCACCTCTGCCTCCTCTTCCTCTGTTGTTATAGTAGTTCCTTGGATAATAATTTCCAGGCTGGTCGTAGTATGAATTGCGCCCGTTTTGGTAGCCTCCTCTGCCACCACCACTTCGACCTCCACGCCCATTTGAATAACCCCTGCGTCCACCTCCACCACGACCGCCTCTATGGTTCTGATAACCCCTCCTGGGATATGACTGCTGCTCCTTTGCCTCCAAATCTCGTTCATTCTGCTCTGCATCCGCTTGTGGGTTGGTCTGTTCATGTTGAATTGACACCACTTCATTTGCATTTTCTGCTTCTACCTCATCCTGTAGTGAGAAAAAATCTTCAGCGTTACATCTACTTCAAAGCCAGTAAAATATCCAGCCAAATTATACAAACCTTCTGAAGCTCTCCTTCAGGATCAGTGTGATCATCTTCAGATCCATGTACTTGAAAATTTGTGGCTTCATCCTACAAAAAGCATATGGAACTTGTAAGCCAAAAGTGTTTTTTAGCTTCAATCACGAAGACCATAAAATAAATCCAATGCTCTTTATTAGTAAAGGCAACAAGCAGTGAGAACTTGCAAAAAGACAGTTAGATAGAACTCACATCAGTACTATAGCTACCATATTAAAGAGAATATATAATAAAATACTACTTTAAAAACTCTGGGATAAAGGGTTGTCATATTTTAAAGAAGAATGTGAGGTCATTAGAGTTGAAGCAACGTATAAAAACAGATAGAAACTTCATAAGGAAATGGAGTTATGCAATTATAATACTAAACCAGACAATCAGATTTGTATCATCGAAAAAAATGTTGCAAAAAAAGAAGATAAAAACAGAAGATGAGTTATGCAATTATAATACTAAAAATAGAAACTATTTACTCAACTGGAGTAACTGAAATTATTGCGGCCGAAAATCCAAACCTTCATAAAAATTGCACTGCTAATAAAAGATGTATTGTTAAAAGATTAAATGAAAATCCCAACAGGTAAAAGCAAACATTGGAATTGAACAAGGTGCGGAAGCACAACTAAAAATTCTTTCTAAGATGAAAAGATGCCATAACTTCGGAATTTATCAAACTAAGGTGTGAATACTGTCATTCTTCCTAAGAATTCTTGCGCCAGAGACCATAATTTTGGAATTGAATTGAACCCCAAAGAATGGCATGGCCTATTTGCTGAAGAACACCTTTAAAGGAAAAAACCCAGAGGAAACTAATTGGTTTAGTAATCAGATTAGTAGTACAACAACATTTTGCACAAAGGTTTCCTAACAAGGAGCTGCTAAATACACGTTAGAGAATACTACTCTTTTAAAAATCAACCCCCTCAGCAACCTAGAATAAAGATAAACTTGATACAAATAACATCCATTTAAACTACTCTGTTCACCATACTAAAAAACAGCCCAAGCAAATTTCTTATTTTTCTACAACATACTAATAAATTTCAAAGAACGGAAGAAACTGGAAATTGTAGTTGTCAGGCATCACAGGATGGAACCAAACATTATGGGTGGTCATAAGTAATCACATTGTCGTTGGCCATCATGGGGCCAAACATCATGTAATTGGAGTCGTTTTTTAATGTTTGGGCATTGGTTGGATTAGGATTTAAGGGAATTTAAAGTTTGGATCTGGAGGTAGATCAGGTATTTAGGGTTTTTAAATGTAGAACTGGACTCAGATGAAAATGCCCAAAATTCTGTATTCTTTTTTCTGATCAGATTTCCACCAGTTCCACCGGTGAGAAAGCTACTACCACAATAGGACATGACAACTTTTAAACAAAACCTCCTATAATCAAAGATACAACATTCATGGATATAAATTTAATTACTCAGAAACAAGTATTGAGACAAGGTCTCTTCAAAGAAAGCCTTATCTCTATAATTCAAAAACAAATAAATCCTGCAAAATCACTTTTGTCCACTTCAAAAGGATAGTTCGCAGATTATCAAAGAAAATCACAAACAGAAAATATTTAGACACGCCTGCATGAAATACCATCTGAAAGCAACATGAACGAGACAGGTCAGAGCCTCTTCATGTGCATAATTTATAACAATAATGGTTCTAAATGTTAATAAAATGTTGCTAGGTTTGCAGGCATTCCTCAACTATAGAGATAAGGCTTTCGTTGTGGTTGTTCTGCACTTATTGCAGATTTAATGTGTAGAACAAAAACCAAATTAATCAAATTTATGCATAATAACAATGCACTTCAAGATGTGTGTATTTACACGATACTTTAACTACTACAAGGTGTCTCTTAACATTTCAAGTTCTAATTCGAGACACATATTTATTGCATAAGCCTGCATTGTGATTACTACACATATCTATATAGCATAATTATACATTTCTAAAAATTCATGATTGAAGATAGAAAACAAATTAATCATAGTCTCGACAACCTTTTATAGCTTAAGCAGAGCACAGTATATGATAGGCAGTGGAGAGTATATGAAAGGAGAAAGAAGAATTAATAGCATTAATATCCTAAATGTTTTAACAGTTAGGATGGGCAGGGGGAATTGTATAAATAGTTCTGTTGTGTGGTTAGAGTTTTCAGTTTTTTGACATTGATTGTTTAAACAGGGGTATTAGTCCTGTGAGGGGGATTATGCTCCCAGAACTTGATTGTACAAAGAATTCATTACTGTGAATAACAGAATTCTTTTCATTCTTTGATCTTGACTTGTCGTGAGTGTGAGAGTGTGTTCTTTGCTAGGTTTCATACCCAAAAACCTGACAAATTGGTCCGACCTGCCAAATCAATTCAGAAGAGAAAGAAACAGTTATGGAGGGAAGAATGGATGGAAGATTGATGGTGGTAGAGGGCCAGCTGGAAGCGATGGAAATTGCTGTAAAGGGAATAAAAGCGGAGACAGTGGCGCTGCGACAAGATTCTGTAGCAATGCGCCAAGATTTGCAAGAGATCATGAGGATGTTGGGGGACGAACCTGCAACCAGGACAGCCAACAATCATACGGTAGTCAGGCCTCTGTTAATGAGAACAGAAGGAGACAAGAGAAAGACATGGGAAGAAGAGAGGACGGTCGTCAAGAAGGGCAATCCAATTGGCGGAAAAGGGTGGAGTTTTGGAGGGAAAAAGCCAAGAATAGTTCTTGGGAAGGAAGGGAGGTGTTTCAGGTGTAGATGGCCATTCAGCCCAGGCCACCATTGTCCTGAAAAGAATCTGCGAATGGTGATTTTGGTTGAGGATGAGGAGGAAGAAAGGGGAGAGACTGAGACCGAATTGGACCACATGCAGATGGAGTCATCTGCATTCTCAGCTAGAGGCCTCACGCAGCCTAGGATTATGAAACTGCATGCACAGATTAGGGGGAGAAACAGGTGTTGATCCTAATCGACAGTGGTACTAGCCACAATTTCATAAGCAAGGAATTGGTGAAAGAGTAGGGATTGCCCATGAAAAACACTCCGCCTAGCGAGCTTGGGAGATGGCCAGAAAAAGAGGACAAGAAGGTGCTGTTAAAGGGTGATGATAAGTACTGGAGGAATAGAGATTGCAAAAAGGTTCCACCTGTTCGAGCTGGGAGGAGTTGATGTTATATTAGGAGTGGAGTGGCTTGCAAAACTGGAGGAAGTGACCTTGGAATGGGGAAGCTGACTATGGTGTTCAGTCAAGAGGGAAGGAAAGTGACCATTAAAGGTGGCTTATAGGCTTCAATTGCCACAGCATGTATACACCCAGTGTTCCATGCATCCCAGTTGAAGGTTGTGGGTGACCGGAGTGTGGAGAAAGAGTTGGCAAAAGACCTAAAGACCTACAAGTGGATGGACCATCTTTTTGGCCTATTCGTATTCTGGATAGGAGGCAGGTACAACAAGGGAAGGAAGGGGTGCAACAAGTGTTGATAGAATGGCAAGAGGAAGGTCGAGATGGAGCGATGTGAGAAGATAAATTCACTATCAAGGATCAATATCCAGATTTCAACCTTGAGGACAAGGTGGAATTTCAGGCGGGGGTAATGATAGGTAGTGGAGAGTATATGAAAGGAGAAAGAAGAATTAATAGCATTAATATCCTAACTGTTTTAACAGTTTCGATGGGCAGGGGGACAGGCGTATTAGTCCTGTGAGGGAGATTATGCTCCCAGAACCTGATTATAAAAAGAATTCATTACTGTGAATAACAGAATTCTTTTCATTCTTTGATCTTGACTTCTGAGTGTGTGAGAGTGTGTTCTTTGCTAGGTTTCATACCCAGAAACCTAAAGGTATATATCAAACCCCCACCCGCAATTGAGAAGCTAACGAGTAACTTAGCAAGTTCTACTCTTTCTCCACCACCAGCACATAACTCAACAACTTAAGAATAACTACTACACTACTACATTCCCGAGTTGTAGGGAAAAGGAAGCGCATTGTTCATCTATATGCATTCTTGACTACACTTCAAAACTCATGAATAAAAGAGCAACATCAAATAAGAATTTAAAGGTTTTTCTACGAAACTAATAAAGAAAATGAAATTCTAATAAAAAGTTGCCCTAACCCCATTAATCAGCAAAGAATTACGACAAACAAATCAGAAAGCATCCTTCTAATACCCCTCCCCTCTAACCTGTACAACCATAGACAAAAATACCATTTAACAACAGTTCTATTACTTTCGAAGAGCAATTTGCCCAGCCAACTGAATTAATATTGACAGCTAGGTCATCCTCACTCACAAAGCAGTCCGAAAAATTAAGCACCCAGAAAGTCCAATCCATGAAATTAATTCAACCAACTTCAAAGGCGAGCTACACACATCCAAAAATAACATTAAAAAAAAAAAAAACAACCAATCCAGCAACATTATAATTATACCTTCTCCTGAGACTGATAAACAGGTTGTTCCACTTCAACCGGAACCACAGACCCATGCACGGGCACATGGAAAGAAACGTAATTCCCCCCAGCAGCAGCCGCAGCGACTTCAACGGGAGCCTTCATCTCAGGAGTAGTAGTGAAGTACTCCGAAGACATTATCTTATTCAACTTCTCTCGCAATCCAACATCTACAAAAATTGAAAGCAAAAGGACCATAAATAGTAACAAGTTAAATCCAAAACAAAAAAACAACAAACACATCAGAGCAATACAACAGAACCATACAAGTAGCATCAGCATCAGGGCCGATGGGCTGCTCAGACTTGGCAAGCCACAGCTTTGCGTGTTCTACGCAGCGCTGCAGCGCGTTCTTGTGGGAGAAGCTGGAGTCGGCGGGCCGAGAGACGAGCAGACCACGCAACGCAGAGATCGAATCTAAGTCCTTCTCGCCGAGCAGATCGGTAGCGTCGTCGGTGACGTAGTCGTAGGTCAGGCAGCAGCCGCGCTCGTGCGTCCGGGTGAGCATGGTGGAGGCGAAGTCGCTCTTGACATCGAAGAGCGACCCAAAGTAGAGCAGATTGAGGAGGTCCTCTACGACAACGTCCTCCCCTGAGTGCTGCGGCGGCGGCTGCTCGAACGAGCCAGAGCTTTCTGCTAGGGTTTGGGTTGGGGCTTCAGCGCTTCGCGCGTTCGGCGCCATTTCCTGGAGTTCCTCGGCTACCGCGGAGGCGAGGGGTTGGCGAAGCTTCTCGAACTCGTCGATGAGGGCGAGAATGGAGGGTTTGGTTCGGAGAAACTCTTCCTGCTCCTTGTTCAAGGTTTTTCCCTGGGAGAGGGACTCTTCCATGGCGACGATGCGGTTCATCTTTTTGCGGAAGGCGCGGATGCGCTTGTTGATTAGGCTCATCACAGGGCCATCGGCAACGTCGGGGCTTGCGGTGGTCGCCATTTGCAACCAAGCACCTCCTGTAGTTGGTCTTCTGGTCTTCCGCTCGAACCGAGGTTGCACGGTGCAGCCGCGGAAGGAGGGTTGTTCAACGGCAGAGAGAGAGAAAGAGAAGGTTGGGTTTGCTGTGAGCAATACGGCGCCGTGTGCGAGTGAGTGTGTACTTTGGGTTTGGTAGAGTTTATAAGGAGCGACCTTTGAGTGCGCTATGATTCTGGGGTTTCGATTTTGTGTGTAGAACATTGGGAGCAACCGAGTGGGCCGAACTTGTCGGTTATACGGCCTTGTTGGATTTTTGGATCCAATAAGATGAGGACACACCACATCTTTCTGCCAGCTGTGTAAAATGGATAGGTCCAATCAAACTGAAAATACAGATAAAATGAGAATTCCAATATTATTCTATTTGTTTTACGTTAGCCAAATAATCTGTTTTTTTATTCTCGTTTAAATGATGCAATTCACTTATTTATCAAAATCATTTTTTCTATTAATTAATTTCAGGAAGTTGCAATATTTTATATATTTTGTGTTAGATTATAAATTATAATAAATTGTGTAAAACAATACTAAGTTTAGTTGTAAAGGTCTAAATTATTTTTTTAATAGGTTTAAATATGGTTTTTGAAAATTTATTTTTTAGTAGGTTTAAATATAGTTTTTTTATTTGAGTCAAAATCTTAATTCGATCTTTTTTTTAATCATTTTAGTTAATTTTTGTAAGTGGTAAATAAATAGATCGAAATCATTAATTTTGTATAGATTATTACTAAGGTATTTAATAGATTTTTTTTACATAGAATTTAATTTTTGTTTTTAACAATGTTTTGTCACTTAAATTAAGGATTTAGGTTTTGATGTATTGTTAATATTGATTGAAAGAGTAGGGAAATAGATTTTGAGAAGAAATCAAGTATTTATCGGTGACCGAAGATGGTTAGTCGTTGAGGTGAGTTTGATTTTGTGGGTGGTAGTCGGTTATTTTAGTTCATTTCTTATTTATTGTGGTGATTGGGTGGTGGGTGTTGCATTTTTTGTTTTTTGATGAGAATGTTGTGTTATGTATTGGGGTACGAAGTTTTATTTGTAATGTATTGTCCGTTGTGTCCCTTATTTTGATATCTTAGGTGGACTAGAATACTTGGGACATGTTTAAGTTAAGGAGTTGTGGTACTCTTTCGGAGGTAGGTCAATGCTGCAAGATAGGTTAAAACTTTTGACTAATGACAATGGTGTTATGCATATGCTTAACATAGCCATGTTAAACGATGTAGTGCATTTGTATGTTGTACATAAAACCTTAGAACCTGAAATAATAGAAATCATTTAGTGGGATAAGTTGGAGGTTCATGGTTAGTTTGAGTGTGATGGTGAAGGTAAAAAATAGTTAAAGGAAGGGAGTCAGTTAAAGGTTGATGGTGAACTTGGGTTAGAAATTTTACAAGTAAGTGGTCAGTTGAAAAGTGGTGAATGTGAAAAGTAGTTAGAGGAAGGAGGTAAGTTGGAGGGTGATGCTGAACATAATGGGTTAGAAGATTTACAAGAGTGTAGGCAGTTGAAGGGTGATGGTGAAAGTGAAAAACAAGTGGAGGAGGGTGGGCAGTTTAAGGGTGATAGTGAAGGTGAAAAATAGGTATAGCAGGTGGGCAGTTGAAAGGTTATGGTGAAGGTCAAAAACATATGGAGAAGGGTGGTAAGTTAGATTATGGTGGTGAAGGTAAAAAAAACATGTGAAGGAAGTTGGTCAGTTACAAGATGTAAATGATTTTGAGTTAAAGAAGATAGAAAAAGGTATTGAATAGTTTGTTTTGCATTTATCATGCATGTGTTTAAAAACAAAAAATAAGTAGAAAAAGTAAGTACAAAATGTAACGTACAATAAATAGTAACCTATAATTGTGATAATAAAGACAAATATTATCCTAAATTAATGTTGATGAGTGATTACTATAATTACTATAATATTACACAGTAAATAAAAATTGATATTGTGAATAAATAAAATCAAGAGTCATAAACGATAGGATATTGAACAAATTATTTGATTATGTCTAACTCCCTCTCTCAAACCGGTGGTGACATGGTCATGCCAAGTTTGTCTCTTGTAAGTTGAATAATGTATAAGTGAGAGAGGTAGTCAAACAGTCTACAATTTGATCACTAGTAGGAACGTAAGCTACAATTACTCCATTTTTTAGGATTTGATCACATATATAGTGCAAATCTATCTCAATATGTTTGGATTGTGTGTGCATGTCAAGATTAAAAGCAATTGATTTAGACCTTAGGTTATCACACCACAGAATTGGCTTTTTAAGCATTGGTAGTTTTAGTTTTGTTAGAAGAAATCTAATTCAAGTCACTTCAGCTGCAAGGCTAACTAGGACTTTGTATTCTGATTCTATGCTTGATCGTGACACTACCTTTTGTTTTCTTGAAGACCAGGAAATCTGAGTTTCTCCAAGAAACATATATTATCCGGTCATTGATTTTTTATCATCAGTACTAGTTGCCTAATTTGCATTAGAATACCCCCATTATTGAAGGTGCGGGAAAACACTAAAAGGGGGGAGGGGGGGGGGTTACATAGTGTTCCATAGCTTTTTTGCATCTTGCCTTTTGATCTTGTTGTACGTAACACTTATGAGTTGGTAAGCTTGGTTATTAAATGATGTCCTAAAGAGATCGTTTACTTGGCCAACTCAACGTATCCAAGTTTGTGTTACCAATAAGGAGTATTGGTAAAACCTGAAGAGTTGTTTTGATGATGCTGCAAGAAGTTTTATTTGAAGAGAACATTACATTTATTTAAAAAGCAACTTGTAGATTTTGGATGTAGTAGGAAAATATTAAACCTTTTAACTTTTACTAGAATAATCGATTATGGACAAGGTATAATCGATTATCACTTGCATTTTGTACTAGAATAATCGATTATCATGAAGCAATAATCAATTATCACAAGTCATACTTGAATAATCGATTATCACAAGTCATACTTGAATAATCGATTATCACTTCATATAATCGATTATCACTTTTTGAAAACTCTGTAACGGACTTGAATAATCGATTATCACTTACAATAATCGATTATTCATGGCAGTTGGGAGTTGACCTTTGGCATTCAGTATACTTGGCTATATAATTGGTTTTTGTAATCTTCAGAAGCAACATTTTGAATTAAGAATGCTAAATAGAACACTGTGTGTCAGAGGAAAGTTCTTAGAAGCTTTGTTCATAGTTCCCTTGCTTGGTCTCGTGAAAGGAGAGGCTCGCGTATCGTGTGTCGATAGTCGGAGCAGACTCTCTTTGAGTTAGCAAGGTGCTCTGCCTGGTCTTGTGAAAGGAGAAGCACACAAATCGTTGGTCGATTGCCGGAGCGGTTCTTTTCAAGTTGGTAGAGTGATCTTCTTCCGGTTCGCTCGTCGAAGGAAGATTCTTTTATATTTTGTTCACTTAATTGTAATCTTTGAGATTGTTTTTAGTGGAACTGTTAATCACTCTTTACAGTGATTAACGACTGGACGTAGATTCTGTCGAATCGAACCAGTATAAAAATACTCGTGTGATTTTTCTATTCCCTACACTCATTTTAGTTTACGCATATTAACTGTTTGATTAATTTTCTGAAAGAAAATTATTTTTGCGAAAAAGGACCAACTTCGTTTTAACAGTGATCAAACACGCTTATACCCTTTCTAAGTTTTAATTCCGCTGCATTA
>NC_028361.1:15535941-15537401 GCF_000741045.1 Vigna radiata var. radiata | reverse complement strand
GTTCCAAATGGAAAATATGCTTGGGTTCCTGTCATAAAGTAATATGTGTCTAACCTCAAGGACCCAAATAAGATTATGGGTACCAAAAGTACTATTGCTTTGTTTTGTAGATTAAGTTTTCAAAAGGAGAAGAGAAGTTTCTGATATTCTACTTTTGGAATTGATGCTCCAAGCCAGGAAGTGAGTCAATCAAGTGATATCCAAAGCCTTGGTTCGAGCTCAAAGTGATTGAGCTAAGTAGTATTCAAACTGTACTGTTGCATTTTGCTATGTTTGATCTTCAAATCTTTGATTACTATTATATTCATTTCTGTTTGAGCAAATGATATGTTCATCACTGTTTCATTCATCCTGTGGAATGTTCCTGTCTGCTTGCACATTTTAATCAATGAAATTAATTTATTCAAGACATTCAAGTGATAAATTTTTATCTTTTTATGTGCATTGTATTTTGATACTTTGCTGTAAAATTGTCAAATTGAATATACGTTTAACTGACCCAGTATTCAATTTCATGAGTACTTTGAAGTTACCTTTGGTATAATCTCTGTCTAGCATAAAAAATTATGAAAAAGTCACTCAAATGAGTTGGTTTTCATTGGCATTTTTGGATGATTAAATACACTTGATAATTAAATTAACAATTTTGTTTTAAAGTTGTTTCTGTGGAGATTTAGTTTTAAGTTCAAATGTATACCATATGAGTTATGTTAATGCACAGTGAGAGTTTTTATGCAGCAAATGAACTCATAAAATTTGCACAACTTTTGATGTGAAGTTTTTGGTTTAACAATTGTTGAAAGATAAAATCTGAATCAACTTTTATGTTTAAATTTTATATATGTTGTTTTGATATGCATAGCTGGATTCATGGGATTCAACAGTTTGGGATATGAAAATGCATAAATCACAATTGCTGTTTGGAAAGTTTTAATTTATCCTGTCAAAATTAGTTTTTGGTTTAATATCCAACTTTGTCCTTAGTTTGGTTGACAAATCTCAATTTAGTCCCTCTTTAGAAAAGTGTTTGAAATTGGTCCTTACTTTTTAAATTTTTGAGTCAAAATAGTCCCTTCCGTTAAATAATAACAAACGGTGTTAAATTATTTTTCTCTCTCTTCTCATTTTCTGTGCATTGCAGGTTTTTGTCAGCATTTGCAGTATTAAATGATTATTGTACTTTTCCCAAAAAAAATTAATATCCTTCATTGAGTAATGAAGTCAAAAAAATTTAGTTGGAATACCTTTCTATTTCTTTATAAGTGTTACAAAAATATTTTTATTTAGTTATTACTTTTACAGTACATTTTTTTAAATTTTGAAAAATTGATTAAAAATAAATCTAAATATATATTTTTAATTCCTGTAAAATTAGTGAGTTTATAATTTTTTTAAAAGGTATTTATTTCTTAATTACTTTAAAATTAAAAATAAAAAATTTAATTTTTCAATGATTTTTT
>NC_028361.1:15523526-15534991 GCF_000741045.1 Vigna radiata var. radiata | reverse complement strand
GCTTAGAAGAGAGTTAGGAGTATTAGACATGTCTTAGGATCAAAACCTATGAAAATTTTTGCATTTTCGTAAACTTAACACTTCATAATCGATTATCATCAGGCAATAATCGATTATTCAACCTTAAAACTCAAATCTGGAAAATTTTGAGCAGATAATCGATTATCATCAGGCATAATCGATTATCATGCAATTTCTGGGCAGCGATTATTGAGCAGATAATCGATTATCACGAGCCATAGTCGATTATCACGCTGACAGTTTCAAAAATAGAATCGTTGGAGCGTCCCATAACGGCTATAAACGGCCATAAACGGCTAGTTTTTCCATTTTTCTTATAAATAGCCCCCCATAATCGATTATTAGAGACTCCTTTGCACCCAAATACTGCTGAAATCAAATCTAGAGCTCAAATTTTCTCCATTTCTCTTCACCTTCTTAAAGTTTCATTTTCTCAAAACTTCCTCCATCGTAGAGCTACTGGAGCTTCCTCTTCCTCTCAACCACGTCCTGCCACCATTGATGGGTGGATATCCGATCAAGGAAAACATGCGAACTTTGTAAATTCTTGGCAAGAAAGGAAAATCATGGCGGTAAAGTATATCCGTCTTGATTTTTTCCGTTTCTATGGTTTTCAATTTCCAAATATTTTTGCTGAGCAAGGACTAACGCATCTAGTAGAGCAAAAAGAATGCATTTATCCCGATCTTATAAGAGTTTTCTTTTTCAACTTACGCTATCGAGATGGGATTATATCCACTAAGGTAAAGGGAGTGCACATCATTTTAGATGATGACGTGTGGACAAATGTTGCTCAACTTCCCATCTGGGATGATGCTGTCAAAGTTCATTTGGGACTTGAAGATTTCAACAGGTTGATGACCTTCCAATCCTTCCTGCGTCATCCTGAACAGCAAACCAACTGAAGGCAATTGCTTGTTGGTGGTTTCAAAGTTGAAGAAAGGATGATTCACTACTTGATTGTCTGGATTTTATGTCCTAGAGCAACCAACCATGGTCAATGCTCTGGGCAGGATTTACTTCTTTTGTATGGGATTCTAAATCACATACACATCGACTGGCCTGCTCTCATTGCTGATACGTTGGTAAAAGCCAAGAAATCCCATTCATACCAATTTCCCTATGCTCTTCTTATTTCTAGGATTTTAGAGTACAAAGGTGTAAATGTTGAAGGAGAACTTGTCCAAGCCATTGAAGCTTTGGGATCAGAAATTGGAGATACTACCTTTCGTCAGATGGGATTCATTACCAGAGGAAAAATTCTTATCCACAAAGATGATGACCATCCTGATGAAGATGATGACATGGACACTCATATGGCTGACCCAGTGAGTGTTGCTGCTCCGTCTGATGCTGGACCATCCAACATACCCTCTTCTTCCTCAACTTCTATGGAAGAACACTTTGCAAGGTTATCTAAGCAATTGGAGGATATGAGTCTAGCACAAAAGACACATTTTGATGAAATTCATGAATGGCAGCAATATCTTGATGAATACATGGTTGATCAATTTCTTGAGCTTGATGTTCGCCTATCTAACATCGAGAGTCATCTCAATATCCCACCTACTGAAAGATCTCCTAGTCTTGAATTTTAGACATAGGCTACTATGATTGTTTGTTGTGTTATTTCCTTTATGTTTATTTACCTCTTTGGGAATGATCTTTATGAACTTCATGTAATCTTTCTCTTTTTAAATCAAATGAGTTTTTATGTCCTTTTTATGCATACATTATATAACTGAGGGGGAACTCATATTAAGGGGGAGATTTTTGCATTATTCTTTTTGCTTATGATCAAAAAGGGGGAGAAGAAAATTATAAAGGAAGAAATATATTACAATTGGTACAGGTACTTCTAACTTTGTTGTTGTCTGTTAGCTTGTATGTGTTGCTGGTAAACCAGAGTTGCTTCTAAAAGTGAATTTTTTATCATCATCAAAAAGGGGGAGATTGTTACCAATAAGGAGTATTGGTAAAACCTGAAGAGTTGTTTTGATGATGCTGCAAGAAGTTTTATTTGAAGAGAACATTAAATTTATTTAAAAAGCAACTTGTAGATTTTGGATGTAGTAGGAAAATATTAAACCTTGTAATTTTTACTGGAATAATCGATTATGGACAAGGTATAATCGATTATCACTTGCATTTTGTACTTGAATAATCGATTATCATGAAGCAATAATCGATTATCACAAGTCATACTTGAATAATCGATTATCACTTCATATAATCGATTATCACTTTTTGAAAACTTTGTAGTGGACTTGAATAATCGATTATCACTTACAATAATTGATTATTCATGGCAGTTGGGAGCTGACCTTTGGCATTCAGTATACTTGGCTATATAATTGGTTTTTGTAATCTTCAGAAGCAACGTTTTGAACTAAGAAAGCTAAATAGAACACTGTGTATCAGAGGAAAGTTCTCAGAAGCTTTGTTCATAGTTCCCTTGCTTGGTCTCGTGAAAGGAGAGGCTCGCGTATCGTGTGTCGATAGTCGGAGCAGACTCTCTTCGAGTTAGCAAGGTGCTCTGCCTAGTCTTGTGAAAGGAGAAGCTCGCGAATCGTTGGTCGATTGCCGGAGCGGTTCTCTTCAAGTTGGTAGAGTGGTCTTCTTCCGGTTTGTTCGTTGAAGGAAGGTTCTTTTATATTTTGTTCACTTAATTGTAATCTGTGAGATTGTTTTTAGTGGAACTGTTAATCACTCTTTACAGTGATTAACAACTGGACATAGATTCTGTTGAATAGAACCAATATAAAAATACTCGTGTGATTTTTCTATTCCCTACACTCATTTTAGTTTACGCATATTAACTGTTTGATTAATTTTCTGAAAGAAAATTATTTTTGCAAAAAAGGACCAACTTCGTTTTAACGGTGATCGAACACGCTTATACGCTTTCTAAGTTTTAATTCCGCTGCGTTATACTCTTCGAACCATACCTCTACGATACCATCAGTTTGAACTTAGGCAGTAATCTTAAGTAGCACATACCATAATATCAAAGAGAGAGAGAGAGAGAGAGAGCATAGGAGAAGTTAATAAACTACATCGCTTATCAACAGATTAAAACATACACAATGTGTTATACTGGTTCACTTATTAAGGCTATGTCCAATTCTCCTCTAAGTTAACTCAGAGGGTTCCATTAGATATTCAATGAAGTACAATTGAGTTTAACTTACTCCTAATTGCGTAGTATTATTCATCACCCCTTGGTATCCCTAGAGGCTCTCAATACATTTGAGGAACCTTTTCTAGTTTAGTTTCCCCTACTTCTGCTTGCGTAGTATTATTCACCACGATTGAAAAGGTATTGGATAAGGTAAGTTTAAATATATCAATTTCGTCTACGAGAAACTTTGAGTATCTCAAATTGTTCCTATTTTGTGTAAAATTAGTCTCAATTAGGTCCCCAATTCAGAAATTAACATCCTTTTGGATTTGTTAATCATAACTCTATTGTGACTTTCTAATATACATGACAGGTGGTCAACAAACAAATTATTTGAAGTAAGGCATATATCTCAATTTGGGGAGCAATTTGTTGTGGACAAAATGGAATGCACATGCAAAATGTGGAGCACAAGTGAAATTCCTTGTTGTCACACTCTTGCTACAATGAAAATTCTGAATTTAAATGGAGAAGACTACATTTACCATTGGTTTAGGAAGTCAACATATGAAGAAACCTACAATTCAATCATCTACCCTATCAATAGTCAACACATGTGGGAAATTACTTCATATCTAGATGAATTACCCTAAACAAAAGAGTAATGTTAGGAAGGTCGAAGGCGAAAGTAAAGACTAAAGCGCTAGGAGATAAACAAGAACAATAATTAATTAAGAAATGGTGGGTTCAAAAAGAGATGTGTTGTTTACAGGGAAATTGGACACGACAAAAACTTTTTGTTTGCAAGCAAGTTAACCATAACGGATTGAATCAACATCATATCCACCACAAAAAACAAAAGCTACATTATCTCTACCACAACAAACTGAATCAACAATTTCTCCATGAACACAGTTTAATACAAAGCCAGTGTCATAAGAAACAAAACCAACATTATCTCCACCACAACAAACTCAATCAACAATTTTTCCATCAACACAATTTAATACACAGTTAGTGCAAACAACAAATGCAACAAACTCTACTCAACAATCATCCCATGTTGTTGTCATTCCACCTCAACACCCCTTAAGAGGCAGACCAAACATCATCCACAAAAAAATAGCTAGAAGGGATGTATTTTGAGGCCATGACCTGGGACTTGTAACCTTTATTTTGTGGCTCTGTTTGCACGTTAATTTTGTGGACAATTAGTGCCATGTATTTACTTTGTGCATCAAGAAAGAATGTATTTTGATGTGTTACTTTGTACCTTTGTTAACATATATTAGCAACTTCATTTTGATGTAATCATTAAATACAATTGGAGTTTCCTCTTTTTTTTTTTGGTAGACAATGAAATTTGAATTGGTGGACTAATATGTATTACTTATGGATATACAATAATTTCTTTTTACCTTTAACAGATTCCAAGCACTATGTTTTAACAAAGTTATCTTATTACATAAATTCCAAATTTAGATAGCCATCTTACAGGTAAAAAAGAGATGGCTTGCTTATTCATTACAAGTTTCATACATAACACATCTAATACTACCTAGTTGGATTCCCTTTTTATATAAGTTATCATGTGTCGATAACTTATTTTAAACAAAGTCTTCAAGAAAAAAAAAACTAGGTTAGTTAAAGTTTTTGTTTTCTAGAGTTTTTCATACAAAACCTCATCATCCACTCTTATAACATTTTGTAACTTCTTGTGTGTAGATTTTTCCTTATCCATTTTCGCATGCTTTCCTAAGATCCCTCCACCACTGCGAGTCAAAATTATTATCCTTACATTGTTTAAAGCTCTCCCTGACCTTTATTTTGAAGCTAAAATATCTCTCCTCAAACCTCTTTTTTCTTTTCTAGCCTCCATCTTCACTTGTCTAAGAGTGTCATGTTAAAACATCTCATTTCCTTTACTCCTAAACCACCATCATCGATAGTCTTACATTTTCTTTTTCATTTTATCCATGTTATCTTTCTACCTTCATAACCTCATCCCGACATAAAATCCATTTGTATTTTAATTATTTCTTTCATCACAACCCTTGACATTTTAAATATACATATGTAAAATAAGGTAAATACAAATGGATACTACAAATGGGTTATGATTTTTAGAATTGTTAAGTTTTGATTATGCATCAATTTGTACAATTATGATTTTTTATTTTATTTTATGCATATATAGATTGAATACTTGTAACGCCCTAAAATTTAAATTATAAATTGCATCACCAAAAAGCTTTTATCGATACAAAATGAAAATATAAACTTATTAAAATATATAAATGTAAATATTTTCAAAAGATAAATAAAATAAAAATCTTTATCCTTTTTCAAATATTTTTCCAACATTTGTATCTAAGTTTATTTGTGAACATGGTAAAATAATGAGAGGCCATAGCACAACAACAAACCCAAGGATAAACTATGAACATTAAAACATATTGCAAGTAACATTATCATCAACAACTCAATTAAAATAATTTACATTATATCAAATTAAGATACAAAAACTCTATAAATTCACCAACTCTTTCCATTATACTTTATAAGATTTGAATTAACTTTGTACTTACTAGTAAGGACAAATGAATTTAACCAGAACATTACATCTTGAGTAGTGTTTACTCATTTAAATCCCTAAGGTCACACCTCGAGCTATAATAATAAAATCTTTATGTACCATAAATTTTAGTGTTTCACAATAATTATTATCAATATATTTATTTGCCGGATGCAAATATAATAACAAATATTTGAAATCAAACAATATAATTGAATAAATAAATAAATGTGTGTAACCGAAAACAAGTATAAATAAATAGGACAAGAGCATAATTGGAGATAAATATAAATAAATATGAACAGTGTTTAATTAAAGACAAATATAAATAAATGAGTAAAACTAATGCGTAACAGAAGATAAAATATAAATAATTAGGATCAGTGCATAACGGTAAACAAATATAAATAAATAAATAAAATTCAATGGATAACTAGAGTTAAATATAAATAAATAAGACAAGTACCTAATTGAAGATAAATATGAATAAATAAGATCACTGTGTGACTGAAGATAAACATTAAATAAATAGGATCAATGTAACTAAAAATAAATACAAATAAATAAATAAAAGATAAGATAATAAATATTTGTTTCCTTACCCTTACATTAAAAATTGTAAAATATGTAAATAAATATATGTTTTATATTTGTTTCTCTTTCGCTTTCTTTCTATTTTTTTTCTCTTTCTCCTCTTTCTTCTCTTCTTTTCTCTTCTCTTCTTTTCTTTTCGTACTTTTCCCTTGTATCACATCTTATTTATAGTAAAATAGTTTATGTTTCTATAGTTAGAATCTTAATTTAATCTTATCCGTACATTTAAAGCTTTATTAGAGTAAAATTTTTAATTTAATCTTATCCATTTAAAGTGTTGTTAAAGAAAAATTAATTCAATCTTATTACATTTTATCTTTACATTTAAAGCGTTATTTTCTTCATAAGAAGAGATAATACATAATTATTATTATCATTATTTTTTTAAGGTGTAGTAATGATTACACGACAAAATTCTTTTGATTTATGAATATCTCTTAAGATACATAAAATTTATCTAGTTCTTTTTATTAGATGTTATAATACTAAGTTATTGTTAGAGTCACACTCAAATGTTCAACTAGTCGTTTAGGCGACAAATTCCTTATTCTAGCTATAGTTTGAGAATTGAATGAAAATATATTGAAAAAATTCCTCTTATTTGGAGTTTTTGTCACTTAAATAACAATTGAACAATCAAGCAAGAAAAATGTTATTAAATTCTCTTTTCTCAGAGTTTAGCTACTTAATTGCTTTCATGACCTTAAGTCATGATATTTTGAAACTCAAGGGACAATTTGATGTTTAAGAAAAGAAAATTTAAAATCAACCATTTCTCCTTCACAGGCATTCTATCATTGGAAAAATGTTCATGGAACCTGTGATATTAAGCATTGAATTATAGTTTAAGAAAGGAAGAGGTAGTAACATTTCTATGTTTTTGTGAAGAATATTGCTCAAGTGACATTACAATGTACTTCAATATATTCATTTATATATTAAAATTTGTTTTATCTTTAATCAATGTGAAATTAATAACAAATATCATAATGAAAAACTTAAAGAAAAAGGTTAATATTGAAACAAGCATGAAAATATGGTTAACATATGTTATGGGTGTGTCGTGGATTTTCATTTTGATTTCATTTGTGTGTAAGGTTGCATGATATTTATTTTTTATTACATGTACAATTATAATTATGACTTTTTTCATTTTGTTTGTGTTGTGCATTGTTTAATGTCATTATGTGTAACAGGGACCATGTAATGTTGCCTGATATGTAGAAGTCATAGGTTGGACAATGTATTAAGTTGCTTGTTTAAAATATAAATTATGAGTAATTATTATTACATAATTATGGATAAGTTATGTATTAATTTAAGAAGTGAGGGTGTTATCCATGATAATAACACCTAAAGTCTGAAATCTTACAAGTTGTAAATGGAAAGTCCAAGAATAATTTCTTTAAAAGACTTATGAAATACTAGCTAATTATACAATTGATAACAAATTTAGACAAAAGAATGTTTTCATAAATTGTGTTGATATTTAAGGAATTAAAACTATGCAAAAATAAATAAAACTTTTCTTTTTTGCGATTTGTCAAACACTTAGAATGTGCAAATAGACTATAAATAATATATATGTATAAATTGAACGTCACTCTCACGCATATAGTCACTAATACTTCTCTTCAACTTAATGCTAAAGTCAACCCACAAGTTTACTCAAACCCAAATTCTTTAGTAAAATGAGTCTAAGTTTTCTTATTAAAAGTCAATTCCTTGAACACTTAAACAAACATGCTTTCGTAACAAGGATTTAAGACAACTAATGAGTCAAGCTTAATTCTTAGTGTAAGAAAAGAAACACCTTATAAGTCATGGTGAATTGGATTACCTCTTTTAAAATGATCTTTTCAAAATCTTTATGAGTTCTTTGGCTTTCTTGAAATAAAAAACAAAAAGTGATGAATCAACAACAAGAAAGAAAGAGTAAAGAAAGATCAACACAAACAATCTATACTGGTTTGGATAATCACAAGCCTACATCCAGTCTTCTTTCAACAATCTTAGTTGAAGGGAATCCACTATAATTGATTGAGAAGTTTACAGAAATATAGAGATACCCCTCTTAATGCACTCCTTTCACCACTCAAAATCAATATAGTAATATGAGAGATGAATAACCCCACTCTCTTACAACAACCGAGAACAATCACAACTCTTAACCCTTGGCAAACCCGCACATGTACACAATCATAGATTGTTTATGATGAATCTGATTTCCAAGTCACACTCCTCTAATGCATGTCAAATCAAAACAACTTTAGCACAATTTCTTGAAAGAATCTTGATGGCTAATCAACCAATGAAGCCTTAATTCTCCAGGATCACTTCTTGAACACTCCTGTAATTAAAACTCAATGAAAATATTAGTATTTGAAAATGATAACGATTTTTTTGTTTTGAAATAGGTCTCAAGACTCATATACATAGGATTTTTCAAATCCTGACGCATCATAATGAATTAGGAGTATTACGTAATTTGTTAAGCTTTTACTTCTGTTTTAACATATTATCCTGAGCATATAATCGATTATATAAACACGTAAGCCAATTAATGATTCATTTGACTGTTATAACAGATCAGACTATACATGCAAAGGATTAGACAAAGTAAACTGATTTAATTGATTATGATACTTATGTAATCGATATTCCTATACTTAAGTAAATTGCCTATCCAATTTCTATTCTAAATAGATTATCTCACTTATGAAACATATTATGGCTTGTTTTCTATTTTAATCGGTTATGTACCCTGTATAATTGATTACTATAGAACAAATTTCCCCTATTAAGCTTACTAAGTGATATGGTGAAATCTAATAGATTATATACTATGTTTAATCGATTATTTCAACCAGAAATGAGATATTCAATTTGTTTTAAGCATGATTCATTTAACAATAATGAATTCATATATCAAGCACAAACATAATAAAGATAAAGCAATTGTGATGTCGTTTGTTCTGCAAGAAACCATAAAATCATTCTTTTGTTCATCATAAAAAAAAGGTATATAAGGAGGTTAAAGCTCCCCCTATCAACACTTAGATACAAGCTTCATTAGGTATTTTGTTTTAGTTCTAGATTATAGAAAATATTACTCAATACCCAATGAATCAAATATCAACTTATGGATAATGAAATCACAACAAACATTAAACATAAGAAATAAATACTAATATTGAATGAAAAGATATATAAATATAAACAATACCAACTACATGAGAGTTTAGCTTACATCTAACCAAAAAAAAATTTGTTTAGCTGTGAAGAGCCCAAAATGGGAAAACGAATCATGGAAGAAGATGGAGATCCAAGAAAAAAAAGATGAGATCTTCCCATAAATTCTTGTAGTCCCCCAAAGGTCATACAAATCATATTCTCCACCTTCCAAATCCCAAAAAGACAACTCAATATCTAAGAAAAAAAGAGAATAAATAAGTAATAAGTGTCAAATCAACAAAAGTCACACTCATTGTGAGATATCTCATACTAGGTGTCCTAACATGACGCAACTCTCTATTCCGATGATGCTCAATATGATCCAAGAAGTGCTTAATGTAGTTCAACATTGGAAAGTGACACCTAATCGTAGGTAAATGATGCCATGTTTAACTATTAGACAAAAAATAATAATAATGAAAATTAGTAGTATAATTTGATAAAAATAACCAATATCTAACTATTTACAAAATAAGCTCAAAATAAAGACTAATTGAGTTTAAAGCTAAAAAATAATTGATTTTGTTAATATAAAATAACTAATAATAATGGTAAAATTTAACATTATCATGTATAAGTCATGGCTCTTATTTGAACTTAAAATTTGGATAAATATTTGTTTTAACTATTTAATGGATGAGTATATTAAATAATAAAGTTTACATATGTAATAACCAACTTTGAAAAACATGTAAAAGTATTGTAATTTCAATAAATAATCTCAAATCATTATCAAAAGATAATAAAGTAAATAAATTACATCTACTTCTACCTAAATTAATAATAGTTTACAATTTCAAAATAAAAAAAATTAGTCACATTTATCCTTTTATTACTACAAAAATATTGAATTTTATCACGGGTTTTTTCTAACATTTTCGGCAATTTTAACTCCTGAAAAATATAGTTCCCACGGTTACAAAAATCGTTGGAAAAACAGCGACGTTAACTGTTATCAACGGTTTTTCTCTAATCCACAATGATTTCTAGGAGTTTTGATAAAATCACCATTATTTTCGAGGGTTTTGATAACCATTGGTATTTACAAAAGTTTGTAAAAACCGTTAAAAGTAACTGGGGTTTTGTATCAATCGCCGGAACCTACAGAGATTTATAAAACCATCGGAACTTACAAGAGTTTGAGAAACCATAAATACGAGTAGGGGTTCCAAAACTGCCATGAATGCAAAACAAATTTCTTTTTTGGTATTATTTTATAAGTTATTTGATTATGATAAAAATGCTTAATATGTGAAACACACAATCAAATAATTTGAAACTAAAATTAAATATTATAAATTAAACAGTAAACTTCCTTTGATACAACAAATTGTTCAAACATAAAATAATAATATTATTCAATATTAAATATTAAAGAAAAAAAAAACATCATTGTACATTAATAAAAAAAACCTACTTCCCGCAAACTTCTAGCCCATTTGGTCACTGCACCATGTTGAAGACTTCAAGTCCCTTTTATCGACGTTCTAGCACTCCAAAACCAACCTTCCAAACCAGTTTTCGAAACACCACATTGCCACCAATCTGCACAGAAAAATAACAACCAAAAATTATTTTGAAGAGTTGATTACTAAAAGAAAAATACCTCGTCACCATTAATGCTTCCTTCATAGTTGGGTTTCAAATTTAACGGTCGTTAAAGATAAGGTCTCCAATGACCAGTCATTAAATCTCTTCTAATCATTTCAACCACATTGATAATTGTATGATAGGGTAACCGGACACAGTGAGGTGATCGGTCACACCGGCAGTGTGATCGGGTTTACTAATGGAGTAGAGGAGCACATTAACAACGCAGGATTTAGAAGAGTTGAGGGGATCGGGCATGCCGACTATATGGTCGGGTGGGCCGGCGATATGGTCGGGGTACAGGAAAGGGAGTTGGCATAATGCTTGGCA
>NC_028361.1:15517380-15522996 GCF_000741045.1 Vigna radiata var. radiata | reverse complement strand
GTTGCAGCCGTTCGGGTAAAAGGAGGTAGGAATCCTGAAACACTTGACCAAAGAGATTCAGTTCGTCGTCGTGACCTATAGGCAAGTAGTGTCTTGGACCCCCATCCAAAACATTTTGGCGCCCACCGTGGGGCCCGGATTATTTCTTTAACCTATAAACGACCACGATGGCAGGAGAAGTGCCTTTGCAGCTGTTGCAAGATCTGCAGCAACAAATTCAGGAAATGAGGGCAAAAATTGCAACATTAAGGGCGGAGCAGGCGAATAGGATAGGAGGCCATTCCGACCAATCGATAAATTTGGAGACTATCCATTCGGATACTGGGGAACAACCCCCTACCCAAGGCGAAAGAAGACAAGAAAATCATAACCCTATACCCAGTGGGGGAGCAGGAGGCGTTAACGACCAAGGGATAGGTAGAGGTGAACGGAGACCGGGAAGTAGAGCCGGGAGTAGAGGTGGAGGACGAGGGGGTGGTCGAGGTAATGGCCGAGGAGAAATTCCTCGTGTGGAAGAGAGGCAGCGGACTGCAAGGCGAGAGCATGAGCGCGTTGACCAGGCTGAAGGGCTACATCCTTTCACGCCAAGGGTGATGAGGGCGATCATACCAGAAAATAAGATGCTGCCATTAATAGAACGATATGGAGGAGCGTCGGATCCCGTCAAGCACTTACGATCTTTTGTAGACACAATGGCCGTATACTCATCTGACGAGCTGGTATGGTGTCGGGTGTTCTCTCTTTCCCTGAAAGAGGAGGCGTTAGATTGGTTCCATTCTTTACAACCGGGCACGATCGATAACTTTGCTGAACTTAGGCAATTATTTACTCAACAATATGCTACAAACAAAACGCCCCGGGTGACGTACACAGCATTAGTCAGGATGAGACAAGGGCGAGACGAGTCCCTTAAGTTATTTATGGATAGATTCAATCGCACCGCTCGGCAGGTGCGAAACGCAGACCAAAGATTGATTGTGAGTGCATTGACAACAGCCTTAAGGCCTGGACCATTTTGTGACTATCTGCATGCTGAGGAACCTCAAAGCATGGACGAGTTACAGAATAGACTCGCCAGTTTCATTCAAATAGAAGAAGGAAGAGCACACCAACGAGGGAGAGAGGAGGGCGAGTCAACGGCTCGTACGGTGCGAGGAGGGGCCGAACATCCGTTCGGCAGAAAAGACAGAGGAGTAGGTCCCAGAGGCAGGGATCAAAACAGGATGCAGAGATACGTACACCACACTCCACTGAATGCGCCCCGAGCGAGAGTGTTGGAGGAGGCATTAAGGGCAGACCTAATGGCCGTGGTGCAAATACTTACACCGGCAGGAGCTGACGAAAGTAAATACTGCCGGTATCATCAAAATCTTGGACACACCACAGAAGATTGTGTCACGTTAAAGGACAAATTAGAAACCCTCGTTCAAGCGGGGCATCTTCAGAGGTTTGTCCAGAGAAGAGGATCGTCAGGCAGAGCCAGACTGTCATCAGCACGACGAGACCCGCAGGTGAGGAATCAGCAAAGAGCTGATCGAAGCAGGAGCAGGAGTGCCGAGCGGGTAGTCAGGGGAGTAATCAACACGATTTCGGGAGGATTTGCGAGGGGTGGTTCGACATCAGCAGCCAGAAAGAGACATCTTAGAAATTTACACAGCGTCAGCCGAACGGGCGCCTCAAGGAGATCTATGCCCACTATCACATTCTCAGATGAAGACTTTCACGCGCCTGATTTAGAGCAGGATGATCCGATGGTCATAACGACCATGATTGCTAGGTACCAGGTTAGCAAAGTCTTAGTAGATCAAGGAAGTTCGGCTAACATCCTCTACTGGAAAACGTTCAGACAAATGGAAATATCAGAGGATGCCATTATGCCTTTCAATGAACAAATTGTGGGGTTTGCGGGAGAAAGGGTGGACACGAAGGGGTATGTCGACTTGAGGATTAGTCTGGGGACGGACAGAGGTGCCAAAGAAATGAAGGTGCGATTCTTGTTAGTAGAAGCCGATACCTCCTATAACGTTCTCTTGGGACGACCTTGCTTGAACACGTTTGGGGCTATCGTTTCAACCCCGCATTTAACGTTGAAATATCCTGCTGATGACGGGAAAGTGTGGACTGTTCGAGCAGATCAAAAAATGGCACAAGAATGTTACGCAGCAGGGTTAAAGGTGAAACCCCGAACGACCACCTTCCAAAATAAGCAGTCGGAGGTCGCAATGGCAGAATTGGATCCCCGAACCCACCTGGACGAACAGGTAGAGCCCTTGGGAGACATGCGTCCCTTCATCGTTGGAGAGCAAGAAGATCAATGCACAACTGTTGGGCGTAATCTCAGTACCGATCAGGCTATACTGGTGGAAGAACTCTTACTGAAGAATAAAGATCTGTTTGCCTGGACAGCGGCAGATATGCCAGGTATTCATCCTGACATAATATCACACAAATTGTCGTTGCTAAGAAACGCCCGGCCAGTGGCACAGAAGAAGCGGAGGCTAGGCAACGAAAAAAGGAGAGCAGTGGACGACGAGGTAGCCAAATTGTTGGAAGCAGGCTTTATAAGGGAAGTGAAGTATACCACGTGGTTGTCTAACGTGGTCATGGTGAAAAAGCCGAACGGGAAATGGAGGATGTGCACAGACTTCACCGACCTAAACAAAGCATGTCCAAAAGACACGTACCCCCTCCCAAGCATAGACGGATTGGTGGATGGAGTCTCAGGGTATGAAATTTTGAGTTTTTTGGATGCTTATTCGGGATACAATCAGATCCCAATGTACCAGCCAGATCGAGAAAAAACAGCTTTCATAACAGAACGGTCAAATTACTGCTATGAGGTGATGCCGTTCGGACTGAAGAACGCAGGGGCAACTTATCAAAGGCTGATGGATAAGGTGTTCCAGAACCAAATAGGAAAATGTATGGAGGTATATGTTGATGACATGGTGGTGAGGAGCCGGTCGGTAGAAGAGCACCTTCAAGACCTTGAAGAAGTTCTCAACCAGGTGCGAAAGTTCGGCATGAGACTAAATCCTCTTAAGTGCACGTTCGGTGTTGCAGTAGGCAAGTTTTTGGGTTTCATGCTAACCACGCGTGGTATTGAAGCAAATCCAGAAAAATGTCGAGCCATTTTGGAAATGAGAAGCCCTAGTAACTTGAAGGAGGTGCAGAGGTTAGTGGGCAGGTTGACGTCCCTATCCAGGTTCATACCCAAATTGGCCGACCGCATCTAACCAATTCTAAAGATAATGAAAAAGCAGGTTCAGGGAGAGTGGAACGAACGGTGTGAGGTTGCATTTGCTGAGGTAAAGCATATACTTACTAATCCCCCGGTCATGAGACGCCCCGATTACGGTCATGACTTGCATTTATTTTTGGCGGTCGGGGAGGAGGCTGTTAGTGCAGCTCTAGTCCAGGAAACTCCAGAGTTTCGACCTGTATACTTTATTAGCAGGGTGTTAAAGGAGCCAGAAACGAGATACCAGCAACTAGAAAAGGTAGTTCTGGCATTAATAATCGCCACCAGAAGACTTCGCCCATACCTACAAGGGAACCAGATGGTGGTTCGCACCGATTATCCTATCTCCAAGATTTTACGCAAACCTGACCTGGCGGGTAGGATGATCGGTTGGTCCATCGAACTCTCTGAGTTTGGACTAAGGTACGAACCAAGAGGTTCGATGAAGGGGCAACATCTGGCAGATTTTGCAGCCAAGCTACCCGGAACGGACACAGATAATCAGTCATGGGTTCTATCTGTGGACGGGTCGTCCGGCCAACGAGGAGGAGGAGCTGATGTAGTTTTGGAGGGACCGAACGGATTCGTCATCGAGCAAGCTTTAATCTTTCGATTTAAAGTTAGTAACAATCAAGCTGAGTATGAGGCCTTGATTGCAGGGTTAGAATTGGCACGCGACTTAGGAGTTAAAGTACTACACTGCAAGACGAATTCTCAGTTGGTGGAGGGACACATGAACGACACGTTTCAGATAAAAGACAATCAGTTACTCATGTACTTCCATTAAGCTAAACAGCTTGCGTCGTATTTTGACTCAGTGGCAGTACAACATATACCAAGAAGTGAGAATCACAGAGCCGACAGGCTGTCCAAGCTGACGACCGGGAAAGAAAAGGGTCAGTTGTCATCCTTAGTCCGGCAAGTAATTTTCAAACCTGCAATTGATTGTTTACATGTATCCTGCATGGCCGAACGAGACGATTGGCGAAGGGAGATTACTCTGCTGATAAGACGGCAAGAGGAGGGGATAGCCCTTCGGGCAGAAGAAGCAAAGCAAATCGCGAGATATGTTATTGTCGGCGAAGAGCTGTACCGAAGGGGATTTGTCACCCCAATGTTAAAATGTTTATCCAAGGAAGAATTTGATTATGTTATGCGGGAATTGCATGAGGGGATTTGTGGTAGACATGGCGGCGGACGGTCATTAAGGGCCAGAGCTTTGAGGGCAGGGTTCTATTGGCCGACAATGGAAAAAGATTGTCAGGCCTTTGTCGTTAAGTGTTTAGCCTGTCAGAAGCACGGGAATATCATTCATACACCAGCAACGGCACTTTCGGGCATAATATCACCATGACCTTTCGCTCAATGGGGAATGGATATAGTGGGGCCTTTCCCNACCGGTCGTTCCCAATTAAAGTTCCTCCTAGTGGCAGTTGATTATTTTACTAAGTGGGTGGAAGCTGAACCCTTAGCTAAAATATCAGCATCTCAGGTACAAAAGTTTGTTTGGAGACTAATTTGTAGGTTCAGTTTGCCAAAATATATTATCACTGATAACGGCCGACAATTCATCGACAAAAAATTAGTGGCTTTCTATAAGGAGTTAGGAATCACACCTCTGACCAGCTCGGTAGAACATCCCCAGACGAACGGTCAAGCCGAAGCTATGAATAAGGTTATTATTCAAGAATTGAAGAAAAAGCTAGGAGAGGCCAAAGGAGCATGGGCGGATGAGTTGCAACAAGTACTCTGGGGATACCGATGCTCCCCGCATAGTGCCACTGGAGAGTCACCATTTAACCTTACTTATGGATCAGATGCAATGTTACCCGTTGAGGTCGGAGAGAATACATTACGAAGAAATATTGCTAACATGGAAGAAAATGATGGTCATCTTAGAAGCAATCTCGATATTCTCCCCGAGCGGCGGGATATGGCGGCTGTTCAACTCGAAGCTCACAAGAGACTCATTGCCCGACGCTACAACACCAAGGTTAAGCCTAGGCAATTTGTAGAGGGAGATTTGGTATGGAGACGAACGGGAGAGGCCAGGAAAGATCCTGCACATGGGAAACTATCCGCCAATTGGGAAGGCCCCTTCAAAATAAAGGAAAGCTTGCACAACGGAGCCTACCGGTTGGAAACCTTAAGTGGCAAAGTTGTTCCCAATACATGGAACATTTCCCATTTGAAATTTTATTTTAGTTAACTTTTATGTAACCGTTCCATGATTGGCACTTTCCTTTGAATAAAGATAGTTTTATCCACCATTTTATAATTTTGACTTACGATCGGGTGATACGAAGAGAGGAACGTTTGAAGTTAGATAAATAACTTCATTTTTCGTAAGTCAGATAATTGACTTCCGATCGGGT
>NC_028361.1:15513871-15516833 GCF_000741045.1 Vigna radiata var. radiata | reverse complement strand
GATAAATAACTTCATTTGTTATAAGTCAGATAATTGACTTCCGATCGGGTGATACGAAGAGGGGAACGATTTGAAGTTCGATAAATAACTTCATTTTGTATAAGTTAGATAATTGACTTATGATCGGGTGGTACGAAGAGAGGAACAATTGAAG
The DNA here is from genome assembly GCF_000741045.1 of Vigna radiata var. radiata. Taxonomy (NCBI): domain Eukaryota; kingdom Viridiplantae; phylum Streptophyta; class Magnoliopsida; order Fabales; family Fabaceae; genus Vigna; species Vigna radiata. The sequence goes on along the minus strand of NC_028361.1, from coordinate 15,516,679 downwards.
TTAGATAAATAACTTCATTTTGTATAAGTCAGATAATTGACTTCCGATCGGGCGAAAGGAAGAGAGGAACGTGTGGAAGTTAACTAAGTTACCTTCATTCATACTTAGAAAGTCAGATAATTGATTTTTCTAAACTTCGTCAACCGGATAATAAAGCAGGAGTAAAAAGGATAATACAACCAAAATCAACATATTACTTCATCCAAAACGCAACTGGGCACAACCATTCAAGTACTTAACTACCGGCAGTTAAAATCCATACAAAACATATACGCATGGTCACAACAACTGAGTTTTTTACAAAGGTACATAGAAGAAGATGCAATTAAAGTGGTTTAGCACCGTCAGGTGCAACATTTGACTGGTCGGGTGGAGTCTGGTCATTAGCTGAAGAAGCCGAACCGCCAAGATCAACGAGAGCCCCATTCACTAACACCTTCATTATATCAAAATCTGGATGTTCAAGTGGGGTGTTGAAAAAGTAGTGACATTGCCCTATTCCTTGTTGGAATCCCAGTTCACGCTCTTTGACAAACTTGGTCTTCTAAGGACGTTTTCTTTGCCAATAAGAGATCTCGATCAGCAACAACCTCATCCTTGTCCTTCAGCAGTTCGGCATTGGCAGACTTAACCTTTTTTACAGTAGCTTCTAGTGTGTCAATGGACGAGCGCAAGGATGATACCTCTTTCTGAGAATTTTCCAGGGCAGTCTTAGCTTTAACTCGAGCGTCCTCAGCAGCTTTAGTCAATTCTTCCACGCGGGCAGTCAGAGCAGCATTATCTTTCTTCAGATCGGTCACCTTCTGATTCGCGGTTTCCAATTCGACCACCAGTAAAGGCTTAGTGGTCCCAGCAGCATAGTTCATGCATATGCTTGCCCGCATCATTAACTCATACGCCATGTTATATGCTTCAGTAGGCGTCATGCCTTTGAAAGGGGCTCGCTCCTCGGGTGTTAAGTTGAACTGCACCCGGTCGGCCACGTGCACTTGTGGGTCCAGAGGACCGGTCAACAGCGGACCCTTCACTTTTTGTCTCTTGGGAGGAGAAGGGGTCTTTTCGGTGGTTTTTCTTTTCTGTTTGGTCTTTTTAGGGGGCGGTTGAACCACTTTCACGTCCTCAGCAGTTTCAAGATTTGTTGTAGGAGGAACACCTCCGGTCGATCCGCCGGCAGGTGAGGCCATTGAAGTTCCTCCTCCAACTTTCGTTAATTCTCTCTTGCGGGCCATCAGGCGCGCAAAGGCTTCATGTTGCTCCATCCCGCTAAACAAATCTGCAACACGGAAGGCAATTTAGACAAGTTAATAATCACCGTTCGGTTAGAGAAAGAGTGCAGAATCTTATCGAACACTCCATTCCTTAAGATGTCATCGTCCGTCCCGATCAGTTCAATTAATCTACGGGACGAAGTCTTTCTTGGTAATAAATCAACTTGGCTTATGACATCCAGCTCGGCTTCGGTCATATCTGTCTTGGGCCATGAGTCGACTCTGTTGGGGTTCTCAGTCCAATACAATGGGAACTTTGGTTGGCCATTATCAAAAAAGTATTTTGGCCGACCGGGATCTCGGATGGCTATTTTGCAAAAGTTAGACTTAAACTCCTTATACGATGAGTTAAAGGGAGAAAATAGTTGTTTATCCTTTGTAGGAATTAAGGATATCCAGGATCGGTTTGGGTTAGGCAAAGCACAAAAGAAATGAAGAAATGATTTGGGTGTTGGTGTGAGTACCAGTCCAGCACACAACACACTGAATGCTTGCATGACAGCCCACCCGTTCGGGTGCAGCTGAACGGGACTAATATTTAGTTCTCTCAACACTCCCATTTGAAATTCTGAGAAGGGTAACCTAACTCCTAGATCGCGAAACAGAGTAATATATGCATAGAAGAAATCGGTCGGATAACCCTCTCGACCATGACAAGCTCGCTCGTTAGTTCGGCAAACTACAAAGGTATAGTCATTTATATCCCTAAGAGTACCTAAGATATCTATTTTTTCCAGCAGATGCCTAATCGAGGCAGTAGATATAAAATATGGAATATAGTTCTTAACCTCATGAGGTGCCCAATCATACCCCTGTACTATGGGCGGCGGAAGGATGGATGTCCACATGCGCGTATTATCATAATTAAACGCCACGCTATTCCCGGACGAATGGGAAGAAGTAGCAGAAGAAGAACCAGACGACGATGAGGTGCCTACCCCATCATCGTCATATCCCCGCCGTTCCCCCCTAGACCTATTAGATGACTAAGAGGATAGAGACATTTACCTGGAAGGACGACCGAGCTGACAAAGAGATGGGTCGGGAAGCGCAAGCAGAGCAACGAAGAAGCAGACAAATGCCCAGGGACCACCCCGCTATTTATAGCCGCATAAAGCGGTTTCGAGCACGCATCCCAGCCGTTCATAATGGTGCAATCTAACGGTGCTAAGTTCGTGACGGTTCGAATTTCTATGCAGCAAACTGACAAATCAACCTGCATCGTTGATCTCGTGCTTATCGTAGGGCTCTCAATGCTTATGCGTTCAAATTTCAATGTTGGCGGGAAACCAAATCCGTAAACCCCTTCGCGTACTGCAAACGCTTGGGGCTTGGGGGGCTTATGTATGATAGGGTAACCGGACACAGTGGGGTGATCGGTCACACCGGCAGTGTGATCGGGTTTACTAATGGAGTAGAGGAGCACATTAGCAACGCAGGATTTGGAAGAGTTGAGGGGATCGGGCATGCCGACTATATGGTCGGGTGGGCCGGCGATATGGTCGGGGTACAGGAAAGGGAGTTGGCATAATGCTTGGCA
>NC_028361.1:15449056-15513286 GCF_000741045.1 Vigna radiata var. radiata | reverse complement strand
GTTGCAGCCGTTCGGGTAAAAGGAGGTAGGAATCCTGAAACACTTGACCAAAGAGATTCAGTTCGTCGTCGTGACCTATAGGCAAGTAGTGTCTTAGACCCCCATCCAAAACAATAATGCTAAAAAATAAAGATAATTTTGTGTAAGTGAAACGTAGTAGCTGTATTCAACCGAGTCCGGATATATATAAAGAAGGTAAACGTTCGTTCTATTACAATAAACCAACAAAGCAATAGAATTGTAATATATGCATAACCGAACGGTGTGGTAAGGACTATCAACAAAACAACGTAATAGAAGAGGAAATAAAGAAAGGTCGAACGGTTATTGTAGCACCTCCAGAAGAACAGGATTCAACCTGTGGAATGAAGAATTTCAGAATGAGTAGAGAAAAGCAGAGAGAATGTTCAAAGAGTCCAGCAGGTCATAGAAGGATTCATACCAGGCATGTGTCACCCCTCAAACGAAATCCTCCAAATACCCACTTCTCTTCCGCTGACGTGTGCCCCTCCTAACCGTTTTGCTGCATGTATTCTTTACCATCTGTTGCCCCATGCTTCTTTTATTTGTGCATTCTACTTTCTGCCCCTGTCCTTGCCCTTGTCCTTTTATGCATGTTACATTACCCTCATCATAAAAAACAACGTTGTCCTCAAGGTTGAACAAGGGATAAGCTTCTTTCACCTCCTCCATATCTTCCCAAGTAGCATCTTTAGGATCTAAAATGTCCCATTGTAGTAATATCTATGACACCTTCTGCTGATTTCGTGTTATCACCCAACATTTCAATACTTTCCAAGGTTTCACTATGGGACCAAACTCTGAGGTAGTTAATGGCAGAGGGAGATATTGTTGTGGTGGACTACCTTGAAATTTCTTAAGTAAAGAAATATGAAACACTGGGTGGATTTTTGTTGTGTTTGGCAACTTGAGTTTGTAGGCCACCGATCCTATCTTTTCAATCACCTCAAAGGGTCCAAAAAACTTTAGTCCCAGTTTTTTATTTTTTCTTTTGGCCATATATTGTTGCCTATATGATGGCAGCTTGACTAAAGCAAGATCTCCCACTTGTAATTGAAAATCTCGCCTCTTTTTATCAGCTTGTTGTTTCATATAGTTTTGAGACTTCAATAAATTAACCTTAAGTTGTGAAAGGAGTTTATCTCTGTTTGTCAAAGCTTCTCTAACTGACATGGGATCCTTTGGATTTTGATCATATCTAACAAGTTGCAGAGGAAGGCGTCCAAACACTACTTGAAAGGGAGTCAAACCTAAATTGTGATGAAAGAAAGTATTATACCAATACTGGGCCCAAGGCAACATATTCATCCAAGGCTTAGGATTCTCATACACATAGCACCTCAAATACATTTCTAATGTTTTATTAAGATTCTCTTTTTGACCATCGGATAGAGATACGCGGATCCCATGGCTAAGGTTGTTCCTTGAGATCTAAACAATGTTTGCCAAAAAGAGCTAATAAAGCTCTATCTCTGTCAGATACAATGGACTTGGGAATTCCATGGATCTTTACCACCTGAGCAATAAAGGCTTCTGCAATAGATTTGCTTGAAAAATCGAATTTCAGGGGAATGAAATAAGCAAACTTGGACAATCGGTCAATCACCACCATGATGGTTGTATAACCCGTAACTACTGGAAGATGGCTGATAAAATCCATGGCAATGTCCTCCTAAACTTGTTGAGGAATAGGCAATGGTTGTAGTAGCCCTTTCGGTAAGGCGTGATCCACCTTTGCTTGTTGACAAACCACACATTCATTGACAAATTTTCGAATGTCCTGCTGCATATTGGGCCAATGGAATTGGTTTCAAATTCTGCTAGCAATCTTGGTGATGCCGACATGACCTTTAATCTTTGAATTATGAAACTTGTGAAGTATTTGGTTAATAAGAGTGGAATTGTTAGGCACTAGGATACGACCCTTCCAAAAAAGAATACCATCCTTAATAGAATATTCGGAATTTGGATATTGACCTTGAAGACATTGGCTATATACTTTAGAAAATTTTTGATCGATTTTAGTGAGCTCCACCAGCTGTTGAAGCCATACATAATTTAGTTCAGACCAAGCCATAAAAATACTCCTTGATAAGGAATCTGCAGGAATACTTTCCTTCCCAGCTTTATATTGTATCTCAAAGTCATATCTTAATAGTTTTGGCAGCCATTGTTGTTGCTCAGGTGTTTAGAGGGTCTGGTCCAACAACTGCTTCAAACTTTTTTTATCAATTTTAATGACAAAATGGTATCCCAAGAGATAATGTCTGAATTTAGCCAAAGCTTTTGTAATTTCATAAAGCTCTCTTATATATGCAGATTGTTTTTTATTTCTAGGTGACATTTTCTTGGAGAAATAAGCGATTGGATGTTGGTTCTGACTTAGGACAAGACCTACTGCCATTCCTGATGCATCTTTTTCTAACACAAAAGGTGCTTTAAAATTTGGAATAGCCAAAACAGGAGCAAATGTCATGGCTAACTTCAACTGCTCAAACGCTGTAGTAGCTTTTTCGGACCAGTGAAAGGCATCCTTCTTAAGTAAATCAGTTAATGGTGCAACTATATTCGCATAGTTTTTCACAAATCTTCTATAGTATCGTGTGAGACCAAGGAAACCTCTCAATTGTTTTAAATTTGAAGGTTGGGGCCATGCACGTACTACAACCAATTTGCTATCATCCATAACTACTCCAGAACCAGACAAAGTATGCCCAAGATATTCAATTTGTGTCACTCCAAAATTGCACTTAGAAAACCTTGCAAAGAGTTTATGCTTCTGCAGAATGCTAAGGACAACTTCTAAATGGTATAAGTTATCCTTCCAATTGCAATTATATACCAAAATATCATAGAAAAAAAACAACACAAATTTTCGTAATAACCAGTGGAATATGTGATTCATCAAACTTTGAAATGAAACTGGTGCATTAGTCAATCCAAATGGCATAACTAACCATTCATAATGGCCATGATGTGTTCTAAAAGTTGTCTTGTGTCGGTCCTCTAGCTTTAATAAGATCTAATGATATCCAGATCTGAGATCAAACTTGGAGAAATAACAAGCACCAAAGAGTTCATCAATCAATTCATCAACAATTGGAATGGGAAAACTATCTTTGATAGTTATAGCATTAAGAGCTCTATAGTTTTTACAAACTCTCCATGAGCCATCCTTCTTCTTGACCAAAATAATGGGAGAAGAAAAAGGACTTTTACTATGTTGTATAATACCTTCCTTTAGCATTCCTTCTACCAGCTTTTCAATCTCCTCGTTTTGGCTATGAGGATACTATAAGGCTTGACCTTGACCATATTAGAGGCTTCCAACAAGGGAATAGAGTGATCATGGAATCTTTGAGGTGGTAGATTATGAGGAGTATACAAAATTAAACTATAATTCTGCAGTAACATAGCAAGTTCAGGTTGCATCTCAGTATGTGCCTCTAACAGTGGACCAGAGTGGAGGTTCTCTTCCAATAACTGCATATTGTATATTTCTGCTATAGCATTGGTCTGCACCATTCTTCTGATATGGTTTAATTGAGCTTGAGCTGACACCAACTCTCTATCGCCTTGTAGTGTGGTAAATCTACCGTCATGAAGTAACTTCAATTGTAAAGCATCATAATTAGCAATATAAGGCCCAATTATTTTTAACCAACTCGCTCCCATAATTAAATTTGCCTCTGAGATAGGTACTAAGAAAATACGTAAGAAAAAAGAATGTCCTTGTGCTTGCACCTTGAGTTGTTGAATTTTTCCCTCAACTATCATGTAATTCTCATTCCCTACCATCACTCTAAACAATGAAGCAGGTTCCACATGAAGTTTTAAAAATTTGGCAATCCTTGGCTGCAAAAAGTTAACAGAACTGCCACCATCAATTAAGACTTGCACAGGCAGTTGATTAATGTGAGCTAAAAACCAAATGGTGCCTACACTCATTCCCCCTTTTAAAGCGTTCAGAGATAAATGATGCTCTTCCTCAGAAACATTTGGAATATCTGTCATTTCTTGTTCTGTTGCAGTATCCTGCCTAGTGATATCCTCCTCGTCTAATTGTAGGAACAAATGTTGTCTATTAATACATTTGTGACTAAAAGTGAATTTTTCATCATAAAAATAACAAAGTCCCTTGTCTCTTCTCAACTACATTTTAGCTGGGCTAATCCTTTTCATGTTGCTATTTTTTATTTGTGGAGTACTCGAAGTGAGTAACAGGGGTGGAAGGTTTGCTCTCATATTACTTCTCTAATTTTGATAAGTTTGTTGCAGAGGCTGAGACATCGCTTTCGTTGCATAAGTGGAAATCAGTGGTTTACTGAAAGATGGTTTGGGTGCAGGATTGTATTTATTTTCGTATAACTTTGCTAACGTCACTGCTCTCAACAATGAAATTGGAGATAGAGCCATCACATCTCTCTTAATATCTACATTTAACCCACTCAGAAAATAATTCAAAAGTACTTCATCACTTAAACCTGTTGATCTATTTGCCAAGGACATAAATTGCAAATAATAATCAGAGATCGAACTCGTTTGCGGCAGTTTGAACAGTTCCGCCATTGGACAATCGAAAGGCAAATGTCCAAATTACGATTCAAGAGCACGGGTTAAATCCATCCACGTATTTAGAACGGCTAACCTCTGTAACATTTGAAACCAAGGTATCACTTCACCTTCAAAATGCATAGCAGCTATTTACACCCTCGCCATATCCGGTGTACTGTGATAGTTGAAAATTTTCTCTGCCTTGAAAATCTAGCTAAGCATTGAAGACGTTCCATCAAAGTGAGGAAACTCCAGAGAAATATTCCTCATGGGAAATGCAGCATTAATCAATGTTGGTGGAGTGTTCGTCGTGGACTCTTCATGTTGTTGATGAGCTGATTTTTCGAGTAACAAGCATTCTACGGTTGCTTGTATTTGATCAAAATTATGCTAATTTTCTACCTCTTTTTGTGCATTGTAGTCACGCTGTTGACGGTCTCGCATCTCAAATCGTTCTAGTAACTGTTGAATCTCACTACCTTGAGTTTTCAACTCAGCTTGAATATCCTTTAGTCTGGTAGCTTCCGCCATGAAGAGCAATGAAAGCACCAATGAAACGTAATAGTTGTATTGAACCGAGTCCAGATATATATAAAGGTTCTATTACAATCAACCAACAAAGCAATAAAATTGTAATATACATAAAATCGAACAGTGTGGTAAGGACGATCAACAAAGCAACGTAATAGAAGAGGAAATGAAGAAAGGTCGAACGATATTTGGGTATTAACTAAAGCTGTCAAAACGGGTAACCCAGCTCAACCCGGCTCGACCCACCACGGGTTAGTCACTTAGTGAGCCAACCCAACCCGACTCATTTATTAGCGAGCCAGAAAAATCTGAACCCGGCTCGACCCACCACGGGTTGGTGGGTAAACGGGTTGGCTCACTAGTCCATTTAATTACAATTTTTTCAATAAAAAAAATTACAAAATTTCTATATTCAAATTTAAACAAATTTCACTCCCAAAAAATGATATTAAACTGAAGACAATTCAAAATAATAATAAAAAGCAATTTAATCTTTAACACAATTTCCTAAATGCAAAGATATCAAAAGCAGCTTGTTCAAATAATATATACTTAAATTGTTTAAATAAAATGAACAAACTCTTATATATAGGGTTTTCGAAAACACCTATTTTTGTCATTATAAAGTTTTCTAAAAAAAAGAAAGATAAGTGAAAAAACAAAAATGTGAAGAAAAGAGAAGAAAGAAGGAAGAGTGTTTTACCTGAAGAATTTCAGTGAAGAAGTGAGAGTGACAGCTCCGTAAATGAGAGTAAGTTCCGTGAGAGTGATTTGTGAGAGCAGATGTTACTTTTTTAGTATACACAGTAAGTGAAGAGAGTATTTTATTTTTTAGGGTTTCATAAATAAAATAATAAATTAAAAAAATAAAATTAGGTAGGTGGGTTGGTAGGCCAACCCAGCCCACCACGGGTTCAACCCGCATGAGCCTGGTTTAAATGAGCCAGATTAAAATCTGACCCGCATAAAAAAAAATTCAATATTTTCAAACCCAACCTGGCTCGAACCCGTGGTGAGCCGAGTTGGCTCGTGGGTTGTGACCCATTTTGACGGCTCTACTATTGACTGAACGGTTATAGTGGCAGAATGATGAAGATGACCAAACGGTATGGTCTGGCCGAAAGCTTAATGTAGCACCTCCAAAAGAATAGGATTCAACCTGTGGAATGAAGAATTCCAGAATGAGCAAAGAAAAGCAGAAAAAATGTTCAGAGAGTCTAGAAGGACAGAAAAGGATTCATATTAGGCATGTGCCACCCTTGAAACGAAATCCTTCAAATACCCACTTCTCTTCCACTAATGTGTCCCTCATAACCGTTTTATTGCATGTATTCTCTCATCTACTATCCCATGCTTCTTTTATTTGTGCATTCTCTTTTTGCCCTTGTCCTTGCCTTCGCCCTTGTCCTTTTATACATGTTACGTAAGACACTCTAAACAAATCACATTGAAGGAAAAAAAAAATAAGGCTTAATTACCTATTTAGTACCCAAGTTGAGGGTTGAATTTCTGTTTGATACCCAGTTTTAAAAGTGATTTAATTTGGTCCCCAGGTTATTGATTTTGCTTTTAATAGGTCCCTTCCGTTAAATTCACAGTAACGGAGTTAACTTCGTCTCATGTGGCGGTAATTTTTTTCTCTTTATTCTGCTATTCCCCTGACACTTCTTTATCTCTCTCCTCTTTCTCTCTCACCTCACCATTATAAATTATTATAACTACCTCTCTCATCTTTTTCTCTTTCTTCTATTTCTCTCTCACCATTATAACATTATTATATGAACCTTCTATCTTTTTTTTTGTGCATTGTATTTGCAGATTCAATAGTCAATGATGTATTTGCATTCCTTTGTTGGCTTTATGGGTGTGTGTATGCGTTTACTTTTATGCTTTCATTGTAATTAAGACGGAATATATGAACTCATTATTACTTCTTCATTGTTGTTCCCATGACTGAAAGATATAATTTGGCTCCACAGTGGTTAAATCGTAGTTATTCGATGCTGGATAACAGCGTGAGGCAGCCAACCCTGGAAAGGTATAGCGGGATGGCTGTGGTTTTAATTTTCTTCATGCAGACATATCATCAATACTATGTGCATGGTAAATGGCTGATGCAGGACATACTCATAATTATTCATAAAAGGTCATAATATAGGTGTAGAGAAAGCATTCAAATATTGAAATAGTATAGGAAACNGTTCTAGAGACTTAAAACATCAGGAGAGGAGAAAAGAAGCTGGTCCATTGCAGTTGTGCGAATAGTACTGATAATGATAAAGAAAACTTGAATTTAGAAGTTGATGATTCCTATCTTGGGAACGTATACTTGAATTATGTTGGTATTTACTCTTTGAATGAATTTATTTAGACTCACGAAATTGTATTGAATTAATTTTGTGTAACATTTTTTGAGAATATATGTATATATACTATGCATGCAATTTCAAAATATCCAGCTCTAGTGTTTTTGGGGATGGCTATTACGTGCCATTATCCTAGATATAAATATCTGCCTTCTTGAAATTCCTTTCCATTGTAGCTAGTTTCTATTGTTTAATTTTCCCTCTTTATTTGCACTTTGCGGTTTGAGTTTGTCATACTTATACCTAACTATGCTTTTCAATCTCCGGGTAGGCTTCAGTTGTTCATTTTATCAGAATGTAAAGCGTGTTTGTGACAGCTTAAAGTTTTGTTGTTTTTTTAACATTTAAGATAACTTAATAATGAAATTATTGATTTAGTGTAAGTTTGTTTTTTTAATTTAAAGTAAATTTTGCAAACATGATATGAATTCAATAAAAAAATTCTTAAGTGGTACCATCGTTATATGAGTTCAGTCTGATTGTCATAAAATTGTACCATGTTAGTAATTTTGTTTTAATCGTGCATGGTTAGTTGTTAATTAATATTATATTGAAATTTATAATTTTTTTAATTTATCAAACTAATTTAGATGACATGGATGAAGACACTGGTGCTAATGAAACAATGGAAATTAAACAAGAAAGTGAAAAAGTTGAATCTGCAAATACAATGCACCAAAAGAAAAAGATAGAATGCCCATATAATGATGTTATAATGGTGAGAGAGAAATAGAAGAGAGAGAAAAAGATGAGAGAGGTAGTTATAATGATTTATAATGGTGAGGTAAGAGAGAGAAATAGGAGAGAGGGAAAGGAGTGTCAGGAATCACAGAAAAAAGAGAAAAAAAATACTGCCATGTCAGACGAAGTTAACACCGTCACTGTGAATTTAACGGAAGGGACCTATTAAAAGCAAAATCAATAACCTGGGAACAAAATTAAATCACTTTTAAAACCGGGTATCAAACGAAAATTCAACTCCCAACTTGGGTAGTAAATAGGTATTTAAGCCAAAAAATAAAACTATCAGAAAAAAAGTTCTTCACTGAAATATTCTCTTCGTACAAAGACAAAAAGACAATTGTATGCCAAGGCCTCACGAACGGTGCCATATCCAATTTTCTCTATAATAGCAGACGGCAATTATATTAAGCCAGATTAATCTAGAAAATATCTAAATATTTTTCCATATTTGTGAATAAAGAAATTAAACAAAGTTTTTATTCTTACAATATGAAAACAATAACGACATATTATTTCATTCTTCAATCCACATACTTACATCATGAGGAAGGTTGCCAACATAAACTGTGGTGTATAAAGAATTGTTTTAGGGAGCATCTTCGTTATTATTATTATCTTGACCACCATCTGTAAAAAAAAAAATAGGAAAAAATGAAAATGAATTATAAGTATCTATCACTGTCAACAATTCTAAAATTTCATGGTGGTTTCCAGAAGCTCGCAAGAAATAGACTAGCAAATTTAGTTACACAAGTACATAGGAATTGGAGAAACAAATGAAACAATTACTTCACTGAGATGCCAAATTAAAAATAATTCTTGTCAACATAACCATTTAGTAACTGTAAAAATAAAATAAGGTTATTCCCTTCACCATCCCACATTCTTCCATACATCACCCCATACCAAAAATGTCCTTCTTCAACCAATTTTGAATTAGAAAATTCTTTAAACAGATTTCAAAATCCATTTCAAAAAGTTTCTTAACGGATTTCATCATGGGTTGTTTAAATTTTAAGATAACATAAATATATATTATTTTATTTTATTATCATATTATATTAATTTATTCTATCCCAAAAGAGCTTTAAATATATAAGTAATCCTATTAGTATATATGTAGAAGACGGTCAACAGAAAACACACTAGAGAGATTAAGGTGTCATCAGACAGAGAAGATACAACTTCATCAGAAACTTCATCAGATTACACGATTCAAAATGTTTGCTCAGCTGTAAAATCTTCCTTTACCTCAGTCTAAACAAAGTCAAGACAGTATAAAAACATTATGCACGATATCTAGTTCAATAAATTTTGGCCTTAAAGGTGTAGACAGTTCAACATAATATATGATAATTAATATGAAAATACAGTTAGTAGGTGAACTTCTGTGGAATGTGGATCCTATTAAATAACAATCATAAAACACACTTTACTTAGTGAGCCATATATGAAAATAATTTAACAATAGTGTACTGATATCATTTCTCCGTTTTTAATGGATATCATTTCTCTAATCATGCAAGTGGATAGCGTTATGGGCATATAATATAACAGTATAACAGCTGAAATATATGATACAGATCAAAGATAAATATGCATAAAAAGTGAAGTTGTACACAAAAAAATAAATACATAAAAGTTAGCATTAGATTAACTTAAAAGTTCAATTGGCTGACAACTTGTCAGAGGACACGAGGATGCAGGATGCAAGCTAGCATTCCATTTGAAAATTGTTACCGTATCAGATGTGAAAAAGAAAATGAGATTTGAGAAACCATAAAAAGACTAAATTGGTTTTTAATTTGATTGGATAATACCAGCACTGTTGCGTGTGGTGTCTCTTCCACTTCTGCTTTAGCCTTCATTTCTTAAGTTTGGCTCTCTCTTCAGCCTTATTTAGCTTCACCATACCTTCATCCGCATTGGCATCCTCTGCAGTTCCCTCTTCACTTAGATCATTTTCTGATACGGCTTTTGAAGCTGCAAAATTGTTGTGAGAACCCAAGCACTTGATAAAAGATCTAAAAATAAAGAATAATCTTGAGATAGCAATGCAAATATGTCATTCATGTTCTCTCTCATCGAGATGATTGTATTTCCCTTCGCAATATGATTTTTACAGTGTTCAATTCCACTGCACCAAAAGTGATGAACAATGCCATTAAATATTCTTCATTGCACCATCTCCGGGAGATGACACTCATCATCAAGTTCAAACAAATACCTCTAAATTTTATGAATAACAGATAACAATGAGCAATAGACTTTCAATCAAAACAGTTTACTATTGTAAATAGTAAAGCAGAATCTTACCCATTGAAAATAATTAATGAACCTGGATTAGTATGTCATCTTCCCTCTGTAACACCTTTACTTCCCTCTAAATTTATTCTTCTGATGGGGATAAAAAGAAAGAAACATGAATGAATAGTTGTACTCACAGATGAGGAACATGACCCTTTAAATAACTTCGGGTGATTAATATTTTTTAGTTTTAATAATTACAATTTGGCTCCTTCAACAAATTATAATTATTGCTGATCTTTATCCAATACCTTTCATGACAAATATACTCTTAGCCATATTTATCTTAATTAGATCACTTTATAAAATTGGCTAATAAAATATAATTACCCTAACACATTTAATCATTATTATATATATATATATATATAGGGTTAAATATATGTTTTTAATCCCTGAAGTTTCACTGATTTTTGGTTTTAGTCCCTGCATGAAACATTGATGGTATTTAGTCCTCTTAGTATGGAAACATGTATAAATAGTCCCTAAAAATAAACGGCGTTAATTTTTTGGTGAGGTAGCTAACGACTTCTCTGTACATTGCTTGCCACGTAGCATTTATTTTAATTTGGAATAAAATTAAGCATTTATTCCCTAACAGAAAGCTGCGTCATCACGAGAGTGGCTTCCGGCAGAGAAACTCCTCCGCATAAACCTTCTCCACCTTCCGATCCACATCGTGCAGTAACACGTCATGCCACTCTCGAACACTTTCGAAGCAGAAGCTTCAAGCTTCTTCTCCATCTATGTTCTCGCGGACCACCCAGCCTTGGGGAAAACATCTATGGCGCGGCGATGGCGCGGCGATGGCACGTTGGTCGTTTTGTTCTTTTCCTTCCCTCCGTGCTGGTTAGTGACGCAAGGAGGGAGACTTCCTTCCCTTTCTCCATTTTTGGTTCATCTTGCAGAGGGAGAGGGCTTTTGCGTTTCACGGTGAGGGTCTCTGTTTGACGATGGCCGGCGAAAGCAGCAGCGACCTGTTGCGAGGGATACCGACGATGACAGCGGAGTGAATCGCGATCCCAATCTTGCAATTTAGGGCTCCTAATCTTGTTTCTGATTTCGGAATTTGGGTTGTTGTTTCTTCCTTGCAGGTTTTGGTTTCGTCTTTTTGAGCCAGGGTTTGAAATGGGGATTTTGAATTAGGATTGAATTTAGGGTTTATGAAATTGGGAATTTGGAGGTTAGGGCTTTCAAAATTTGGGTTTCTTTTCCGATTTGTCTTTTGGACTAGGAATTCTATTTCGTCTATGTTGATTCCAGGCGTGAATTGGAGCTTCTGATCCTCTTTTCTTTTTTGGTATTTGAGAAGGTAAAGTTTTCGTTTTTGAATTTGGGTCTGGGGTTTCAACTCTTCGTGTTGATCTGAGTTGGGTTTCTTGAGCTATAACCTTTGAGAGCTTGGTTTCGTTATGGTTGTTTCCACCTTCAAGGTGGCCAGTGACGACGGCCACAGGTTTCCACCGTCGTATCTGTTGGGTTTTCTTTTTTTATTATTTTATTTTGACGTGTAGAAATAATAAAGGAAAGTAAAACGTGGCATGACAGCAGGATAAGAAGTGGTTTTGCCGTTTGCTAAAGTTAACGCCGTCCAATTTTTAAGGACTAATAATACTAGTTTCAAAATTATGAGGACGAAATGCCATCAATGTTTCATGCAGGGACTAAAACCAAAAATTCCTGAAACTTCAGGGACTAAAAGCATATTTAACCCATATATATATATATATATAAGTGATCCAAATTAATAACAATACCTTACATCTCTCCAATGTTTAACCTTATTTTCAATTGCAAATCTTTAACCTTTCTTAACCTTTACGCCAATTCCTCTTCCTCACTTTGATACTTCCACTGGGGTGTTCCTCCCTACACCTCACCTATCTCACCCTGCACCTCCCTCTTCTTTTATATTTTCAATTGTGTCCTTATCAAATAATTTTCTTTATTGCTTTTTTGTTCGACCTATTCACCAATTAAAAATAAGCCACCAACTCCTTCGTCCTCTACCTCTCTTTGCTGCCGCATTTCATATTCCCCTACACCCCTTTCTTTCTTCTCTTTTCTCGCCGGATTGTTTCTCCCCCACCTCCCTCCTCTCTCATTTTATTTGTTGTTGTTTCACCGTTCATTCTCAAATATCTGTTTTTGGTGGCTGTGTCACGGTGGGGTGAGCTCTTGTAATGGTGGTTGTGCGGTTGGAAGCTGACAGAGATGCGGTTCACGGTAGCCGCACTTGGAAGTGCGGTTAACGCTCGCCGCATTTGGATCTACGGTTGATATTCACCGCAGTTGGAATTGCGGTTTAAGGTTTTTCTCACTCTTGGGCATGGCCGCTCTGACCTCCTCCGCTTACATCCACATCCACAGCGGCTCTGACTGCCAGAAGGTTCTACAGGTGCCCCTTCTAGTCAACGACAACAACAGGAACTGGGACGAGGTGAAGAGTTGTCTGGTTGTTTAACCTGATTTGTTTTGAAAGTGATTTGAATGGTACAGGTTTTGAAAGTGATATGTTAAAGGTGAGATTTTTTGGAACAGGTTATGAGGGCAGGGTGCTGGAGACAGGTGATAGGTTTGGAGGAGGAGAGGTTGCAGCGGGTGGTGGAGATCGAGCATATGGGTGGCGCGCAGGGAAGCCGCACTTGAAGCTGCGATTCGTCTTCTCTGCACTTGGAGTTGCGATCGTCTTCTCCGCACTTGAAGCTGCGGTTGGCTTCTCCTCCGCACATGGAGCTGCGGATAGTTTAAACTGGGGTTTAGGTTTTCTATTGCTTTTTTTTTTACTTTGTTATATTTAATTAAACTTTTATTTGATTTGTTTTAAGTTTAGAATTTGTATGTGTAGATATTATATATTATTTAGTATTTTTTATATTAAATTTGTTTAAAAAATATATGTATGAAATATTATTTTAGCATGTTAAATTTAAGTTTTTTATAAGATGACGTGGGATTAAAATAGAGTTAAAGGTTATTGATGGATTAAAAATTATTATTTTATTAAATAGAGAAGGATAAAATTGTCAATATAGAGGTACAGGATGAGACTCGTGAGGTGCAGGAAGGAATACTCCTTCCACCGTCTCTTCCTCTGCTATTTTGAAAACCTTACATCTCTCCAATGTCACATTCATGGATTTCGAAAAGATTTTGACATCAGATCAATAATTTTTTTTTTTCAACTTGTTTAAAAAAGAATAGAAATGTAGGATTTTTAAAATATAAAGGATAATTTTGTAATTTAAAAAAAATGTCGTAGTTCAGTGGTGTAAGAAATATCCCTCAAAATAAAAATGAAAAGAAATTGCCGAGACTTTATTTCAAATAAAAAATAATAATTTTAGCTGCACTTTTTATAATAAACGCAGATGATTTTTTAAATAATTGCGGTTTTTATCTAAAATTGTTGAAAATTATCCTAGGTTTTTAAAACCGTAAAAAAAAACCCCTTGTAACATATATTATTTTTTTAGTATATATAATATTTATAATAATAACTCAAAAGTGGTTAAGTTCTTTAACAAAAAAAATCCTTCACCAAATTTATTCTCAAATTTACATAAAGGTGCCTCAAGAAAAAGCTATATCCAAACAGTTCTTAGAAACTCTTCAAAATTAAAAACCAACCCTTGCATAAATAAGTGCATAAGTTAAACTATACTTCACAAATATTGTTAAAATTTATAAAACTAATAAACGCAACCTTTTGTTGATCACTCATGGTGATTCATATATTTTTAGACATAGTACTAATATCATGAAAATGAAAATTCAAAACCACTCAAACTCTCCCTTGTTTAGTTTTCAACAGTTGCAAATGAAAGGGATAAACATTATTATTATTATTAAGGTCTCTTCAACCTATATTAGTACCTACCTTACTTATTCTTTACATGACACCTATCAACATCAATTATTAATGTACAAACATTTTTTAAGGTAGACTTGCACCAGTTCTTGATCTATCTAATTCTTGCTTGCAAATATTATTACTGTTATTTCCTTAATGTTGCTAAATATGACCATAACAACGAAAATTGTCTCGATACATCTCTACCATTTCCTTAGTTTTTCTCTTAACTTGTTGTGCTACTCCAAATGTGATTTGGTAGAATAATTGTTTCTTATTTCACCTAATTTAACGTTTGTGTTGGTTTTATCTTTTGGATGATAACTTATATCCTCATTTTAAGTTGGACATTTTTTAGTTAAAAGCATATCCATAATTATATTTTATTTCGTTAGTTTATATATGTTTTACTATTTCATACATTACATGAATTAAGAGGTGAACTTTGAAAGATGGAGTTGAATAGTGTACTTTAAACACTTTTACAAAGCTTTTTTGAAAGATAGATATAGATGGTGTAATACACATGTTTACTAGTTCAAAAAATATTTATATTTATAGCTTTTTGCAAAATCATGAAAGGATAAAGAAAAATAATATAAATGTACAATAGAATTAACAATAAAACCTATTTTCTTTACCGATTCTCTCAAATTAAGATATATCAAAAGTTTATTAAGAAATTTTTAAAATGTCTCCTATAATCGAAGTAATTTCATAAGTATTTTCATTACCACTTTTGAGTCATACAAATACATAATAACACTCTTACTTATCCCTTTATCTTTTTTGAAATTATTAGGATTTTAAAATGTAATAATAATTGATCCTCACAAAATTAAAATTAGTTAAGTAAGTTGAGTTTTAGTTAAGTAAGTTGAGTTTTATCCCACTTATATATTGTATAGTATGACATTTGGCAGGACCAATGTGTTAATGGATCAATAAGTAATTGGTCCAGTAATTAAAGATATTGATAAGCATGTTATAAACAACCAACCAGATTCTTAGGTAAGTTTGTTTATATTTTATTCTGTTTATATTTCATTGGACTTGTGTCAGTTTAAGATCCATGAGACAACATATAAATAGAAAGTCAGGGCCAAAAGCCAGGTACGCTCAATTCACACTCCAATACATTCTACTCACATTCAACCTATACTCTCAAATACTCAAATAGTGATAATCATTCACTAAACATTCTATCAAGAGTTGAGGCTCTTCAATACACACCTAACTTAGGCGTCAGAGTGCCTTTTGCAGGTACCTCCCCCTCTTCACCAGGAAGGTGATCGAGCAATCAAAGCTTGAAGATCACCGAACGACCAAGATTGCAGGCGATTGAGCGGCCCAGGCGGAAAGAAGATAATCAGAGAACTTAGTTTAAGCATCGGAAAGCGGTAAAGCCATGTCAAAACAGGTTAGTCTTTCGGTCCTACAAATCTACACTGAAACATTTTGGCGTCCACCGTGGGGCCGAGAGAATTGAAGATACCCAATGATGACAACGAGAAGTATGGAAGAATAATAGAGCACCGCTAAAACCACAAGGATCCAGACAAAGATGTAGTCTCAGCATCATTATAGAAACTCTCATCATCAACGTCAACAAACTTTTGCGGCTCTACAGATAACTATTCATTTTATTATTTAATTCTAAACTATTTCGAATATTATCATCCATCTCAATATATAAGCATCATGTGCATCACATGGTAAAGACTTACTAACAACATCAAAATACCCTCAATCCCGACATGCATTCAGCTCAAAGGTACTCGGCCATTAGGCCTCCTAGGTATTCAACCATTCTGCTTCACAGGTACTCGGCCATTCGGCATCACAGGTACTCGGCCATTCGGCCTCACAGGCGCTCAGCCATTCGGCTTTACAGGTACTTGGCCATTCGGCCTCACGGGTGCTCGGCCATTCGACCTCACACGCATTCAGCCATTCAGCTTTACAGGTCCTCGGCCATTCAACCTCTCAGGTGCTCGGTCATTCAACCTCCCAGGTATTAAACCATTCTGTTTCACAGGTACTCGGCCATTCGACCTCACAGGCGCTCAGCCCTTTCAGCCTCAACTGCTCGGCCTTCCATGGTCTCAAGTATTTAATTATTCGGCCATTCGGCCTCACATTGAAAATGACAGGATCATAAACACAAATTACTCGGCCAAGAAGAATACGAAGTCCAAGCAAGTGAGCCCATCACTCTCGGTCATCAGGAGGTTCCCTCATGAACTCCTATGTTTAAGTTCGAGCGAGCTCGGCCATCGAGAAGTTCTCTCGTGAACTCCTATGCTTAAGTCCGAGCAAGCTCGACCATCGGGATGTTCCTTCATGAACTCCTATGCTTAAGTCCGAGCAAGCTTGGCCATCAGGATGTTCCCTCGTGAACTCCTATGTTTAAGTCCGAGCCAGCTCGACCATCGGGAAGTCCTCTCATGAACTCCTATGTTTAAGTCCGAGCGAGCTCGTCCATCGGGAAGTTCCTTCGTGAACTCTTATGCTTAATTCCGAGCGAGCTCGACCATCGGGAAGTTCCCTCGTGAACTCCTATGCTTAAGTTTCAATAATCTACATTTTGGCCATTCGGCTTTACAAGTATTCGACTATTTGACCTCAGTTTTTCGGCTATTCAGCCTCACAGGTAGTCATCCACTCCGCCTCAAAGTATTTGGCAATTCGGCCTGGCATGGGAAAGTTCTAAGGAGAACTCCCATTAGTCGCTGCCCGGCCTAAGTTCAGTCGTTCGGTCCACAAGTGAGCACGCTCCCCAATACAACAAATATAACCTCACTTAAACTCATAAGTCCTATAGTTAATCGTGGCTAAAGCCAAACACTCAACTCGGACTTGGGGGGCATTATGTATAGTATGACAGTTGGCAAGACCAATGTGTTAATGGGCCAATAAGTAATTGGCCCAATAATCTAGCAAATAATCAAAGGATAATCAAGAATATCTAATTAAAGTTATTAATAATCATGTTATAAACAACCAACCAGATTCTTAGGTAAGTTTGTTTATATTTTATTGGGCTTGTGTTAGTTTAAGATCCATGAAACAACTTATAAATAGAAAGCCAGGGCCACAAGCCAAATACGCTCAATTCACACTCCAATACATTCTACTCACATTCAACTTATACTCTCAAATACTCAAATAGTGATAATCATTCACTAAACATTCTATCAAGAGCCGAGGATCTTCAATACACGCCTAACTTAGGCATCAGCGTGTCTTTTGCAGGTACCTCCCCCTCTCCACCGGGAAGGCGACCGAGCGGTCAAAGCCTGAAGATCACCGAACGACCAAGATTGCAGGCAATCGAGCAGCCCAAGCAGAAAGAAGATAATCAGAGAACTCAGTTCAAGCATCGGAAAGCGGTAAAGCCACGTCAAAACAGATTAGTCTCTCAGTCTTACAAATCTACACCGAAACATATACTATAATTTGATTTTATTTATATTTGACATGCGAACTTCAACACACTTTATGTAGAAGTTCACACTAAAGACATAAAATGTAAACACTTAATGACTCAAATATTATATTAAGATAATGAAATTAAAATTTAATTTAATCTCATAAAATCAATTCTATAATATGAAATTTACTCAGACTTATGTACTATAGTTTAACATTATCTCTAATTATCATAAGATCTCTAACACAAATAAAAGAACATGAGTATTTCTTAACACTGAGTAACTAAAAAATTTTAAAATATTCAATAACTACAACTTCTAGCTACAACAAATATATAAATTGTTTATAAGAAATAATCTCTACAAAAATATATAAGATTTAAGTTTTCATTATGTGATATAATTTCATACTCAACATACATATTTAAAAGTTGTAAATCAATTTTGAAATTTTAATATAATTTGACTTCAAATTTGTAACAAGGCTTTTTTTATATTTTTTTAGCATTTAATATAAAATTTTAAATATTGAAAATGAGATTAATTTAAAATCTAGTCCTTTAATTTCTTTTAGTTAATTTATTTAATGTATATTTACCATATGAATCTTAATATTGAGGGAATTTGTTTACCTTTAATTTTTTTATATATTAAAATTCATTACAATTATATATATATATATATATATATATATATATATATATATATATATATTCTTATTCTAAATGCACTTCAACACTTTAAGCTTTCAATCTTAGAGTTATTAGTTCTCTCCAAACCATATGTGGTAATTATGAGTAATTAACATACCTCTTAGAATGGACTATTTATACTATTATTCATGGGTCCTTACTTGGATAAGCCTAGCTCATGTGGTCCAATTAAATATTAATATGAAATTATTGTAGGAGATTGAGGATAAAGTAGTTAACGTGTGTCATCCTAATTGAACAGGTAAGGACCAAATACGTGTCAACATAGTAAACCAACATGTACCCAGATAGAGACAACTTTTGCCAAGTCTATAGGTAACTTGCAAAGAGTTATGTTGTAATCAGTCTTCAGACATTGGCTTGCTAATAATGACGTTGGTACTCGGTTGTCATCTTATTTGCAAAGAAAGTTTGTATTTCTTTGGCTATGTAGCTATATAGATATAATAACACTCCAACCTTGAGAAATGTATCGGCAAAGAGATAGTAATGATGAAATATCAGATCTAACGTGGTAGGGGAGATGAAAATGTGTAAGACTATTATATTACACTAGATATGAGGCGATGTTGGAAAGGGGCGGAGTCGTAACCCTTGGCCTTCAGATCTAGAAAGATTTAATGGTTGACGAGAAGGGGCAAAATGTGAAAGGTCACGAGTATTTTCTATAAATAAGAGGCTCATTTGCCTCAATTAGGTACCAAGTTCTTAGGAAATTTGCTCTATTGTTGATATCGTTGTGATAAAAGTTTGTCTTATAAGTGCTAGTTATTAAAAGGTATGTTACGTAGTGGGTCGAATATAGGTTCTAACGAGGAGTCAGTTAGTAGTAGTAGTTGGTCCTTGATGTCCTGTAATGCATCGCCCTCTAGGACTAATGGAGATAATTACTGAGAATTGGGCTTGTATGATAAAAAAACACTTTTTCTTACAATCTCTTTTGGTTGTGAAGTGTTGAATTTCGAGCATCATATATGTATTAAATGACAAGGAACTATGTTTAAGGTTCAACAAGGACTCATGGGTAACAAGGACCCATGGGTAGGCTGCTAATAAGAACTTCATGAAAAGTTCTATTAAAATTGCTAGGGTAGGCATCCAAGAATTGCATGAAAGGTTCAACTAGAACCACCTGGGTAGACGGTAGGAAATTGCAAGAAATTCTCTACCAAGATTGCCTAGGTAGGTGGTAGGAAATTAAACAAAAGGTTCAACCAAGATCGTCTAGAAAGGTGGTAGGGAACTGCATGAAGGGTTCAATCAAAACTCTCTGAATAGTCGGAAGGGAATTGCATGAATTGTTGTAAAAAAATTTCTAAGTTAAGAAGGTACAAGATAACTTGTTCATATAGGAGCACCCCTCATTTTGTTGATCAAGTGCCTCCTTAAAGCCTTCTCAACTAAAACTCTCCTTAGAGAAAGAGATCAAGTAAGGAAAGAGTACATTTCGGATTACAAATATTCATAGATCCTTACCTGGATGAGTCTAGGTAATGTGGTTCCATGTTAATATCGAATTGTCATATTTGATTGAGAATAATATAATTAAAATAATGTTATCTAATCAAATAGATAGAAACTGAATACATGTAAACTTAATATACCGATATATACTCGATCTGAAACAATTTTTGCTGAGCCGAAAATGACTTAATCATATATATATATATATATATATATATATATATATATATATATATATATTATTTAACCATTTTCTTATAGTAAATTTTTCATAGTTGAAATGAGTTGAAGATTAAAATAAATCTTTTTAAAGCGTGATTTTTAAAATTTAAAATTTGAAAAAATGTTCAATTTAAAATTTTATATTTTTTGTTATCTGCTGACGACAAATTTTAAGTATTACCTTTAAATGTCATAATTTTCATTGTTTTATTATTAATTAGTAATTCATGTTCCATTTTTATATTTATTAATATATTTAATTACTTAATTTGTATTTACGTAAAGTAATCTTAATTTTGAAGATAATTTGTTTATCCCAAATTCCATTCCTTCTATCATATTAAATATAATGAAATATTTATCAAGATGTTATTGAATCAAATAAAGACCCCAAATATTATGATCTACAAGTTCTTTTAGTACACACATACTGATTACTAAAGTTGGTAAATACTTTATATCAATAATATTAATGATCTGTAAAAATATATTCAAATATGATTAAATAATATTGAGTAATTAAACTAGTTTTTAAATTTATAGTTTCATATTTTACTTATATTCATAATCATTCGTATGCGTGCAATGAGATATATAGAGTCTAAAAAAAGTTAGACTCTAAACAGATATGATTAAAAATAAGGCCCAACACTCGTTGAAAATCGTCTTGAAAAAGTAACGCGAATCTGAAAATAAAAGTAAAAGTATATTAATAATGTTTATAAAAAATACGATTAATTTTTTAATTAATTCCTTAAAGAAATTTATTAATATTTTAATGAAAAGTATAAGCATTAGTACTTCAATTTAAAGATTTTAGACTGAATTGGTGTTCGATTAAAATCTTTAAAAAACACTATCACTTAATATTAAGCATACACAGAGAAGGGATTGCGTTACTTCAAAATAGTTTTGATATTTCGATAATTTGAATGGACAAATTAATTGCTATTCTAATTAGTTAATTGGAATAATTTATAGGTTAAATATATGTTTTAGTCCTCATGTTTGTGTCCAATTCTCAATTGGATCCTTATGTTTTTTTTTTTCCAATTGCATCCTAATATTTGTTAATTTGAGGCAATAAAGTCCTCTCCGTTAACTTGCCACTGACGCCGTTGGCACTGTGCTGATCTTTAACGGACATTTATTGTTTATTTCAAGTGATTCCATTACGTGGAATTTTTATTTAAAAAAAAACATTTAAGTGACACATATATTTGTATAAAGTGTTTTTAGTTAAGTTGGGAATTAGGGATTTCAATCTGAGCTAGGAATTTAACCTGAGGAGTGAGCGAAAATTAAGGATTGTTATTCGAAAGAAGAAGAAATAGACGAAGACTATCATCACGTAGAGGGCTTTGCAGGAGGTTGAAAATTTACGTCAGTTAAGGTTAGTTCCATTTGTTCTGAGTTAGGGATTTCGACAGGATTTTGATTTTGTTAGTGTATGTTTATAACATGTATGACCTATGTTCTTACTCTGTTGTTCTGTGAATGGGATCTTAGTTTGGTATGTTATTATATGATGGTGCTAGATTTTGCATGTTGAAATGTGTACTATACTACGGACATTGTGGTCCAAGAATTTCATTTATCAAATAGTATAGAAAAGTAGTGGTCCCCTTATCTGTCTCACTGTTTCCCTAGTGGGGATCTTAGTTTGTCCCACTGTCCCCTTTATGTGTGACTGTTTACTAATTAGAGAGTGTAATAATAAATTATTTCCCCCATTACGTACAGGTGTTTAAATCTTGTGCTTCATAGGTAAAATACAATGGCTGATGAACGTATTAAGGTTTTGGTCCACCATACTGGCCATTTTGTTACACTAGATAATGGAAATTTATTATTTGATGGAGAGATAACAGAGTGGTCAGTTGATCTAGACCTTTGGATCTATTTTGGAATATTAGCTTCAATTAAAGTCTTAGGTCACGTGGACATAAAAGAACTTTGGTACAGTTTAGGAGGTGCTTCAGTAGTGCCAGATAGGTTAGAATTATTGACTGATGATAGGGGTGCCATGCATATGCTGAATATTGCAAGGTTAAATGATGTAGTTCATTGGTACGTGGTTCATAATACCATGGAACCAGACATAATAGAAATGATTGATTGGGTTGATGGTGAGGTTGAGGCTGAAGTTGGAACTCAAATGAAAGAGGTTGAGGCTAATTGTGATGCTGATGAAGTTGGTAAGGCTGATTGTGATGCTGATGAAGTTAGTAAGGCTGATGTTGATGCTAATGAAGTTGGTAAAGGGTTGGATGAGGGTGATGTTGAGGCTGAACTTGGAACCCAATTGGAGGAGGTTCAGGGTGATGGTGATGGTGATGTTGCANANANTGGTAGAGAAATGGAGGAGGCTGAGGAGGAGGTTCAGGGTGATGGTGATTTTGCAGAAGTTGGTAGAGAAATGGAGGAGGCTGAGTGTGAGGTTCAAGCTGAAGTTGGAACAGAAAGGGCGGAGGTTCATGGTGATGTTCATGCTGCAGAAGTTGGTAGAGAAATGGAGGAGACTGAGGGTGAGGTACAGGCTGATGGTGATGGTAAACAAGTTCAGTGTTAGGGAGACGTTGAGGCTGAAGTACATCATGCAGATGAGGCTGAAGTACATGATGTACATGAAGATGACGATGAGGATGAGGGTGGACAAGATGATGATGATGATGATGGTGGACAAGATGCTGGTGATGAATATGAAGATGAAGATGAAAATGTAGATGACTCTATTAGTGAAGAAAGTGAAAGTCTAGTAAATGTTAGGGTTGAATGTGACATAGGAACTTCTAAAGGACAACCTTGCAGTCCAGAAGGTGAATGTTCAAGTGATAATGATGAAGTATATGATGTTCGTGGTTTGTCTGACATTAAGTGGGTGTCAGATAAGTTGGATAGTGGTCCAGACAATGAGGATGATGATGCTATCATCCCCAAAACTTTGTTCCCCACATTTACTATGCCTAAAAGTTTGGGGGAATATAAATGGGAAGTTGGAACTTATTTCACTAACAAAAAGGAATTCATTGATGCAATTAGGACATATGCTCTGAGTAATGGCAGGAATTTAAAATTGATTAAGAATGACAAGAAGAGGGTAACTGTAAAATGTTTGGGGGCCAATGGTAAATGCAAATGGTATGCTTATTGTGCCTATATGTGTCTTGACAAGTCTTGGCAGTTAAGAAAAGTTATTGATGATCACACGTGTAGTAGAGATTTCAATGTGAAGTTGATAACTACCAAATGGTTGAGTGAAAGGATGGAAAAAACTATCAGAGAGAACCCTAATATGAAGGTGATGGACATTAGGGAGAAATTGAGTAGGAAATGGAATGTATCAATCTCTAAAAACTTGGCTTTTAGGGTAAGAATCATGGCCAAATATAGTGTTGAGGGCTCATTTAAAGAACAATTCAGAAGGCTCCATGATTATGGTCATGAGGTTCTGCAAAGGAATCCAGGTTCAACAGTCCAAATAAAGGTTGAAAATCATAATGAGGAGTGTATTTTTAAGAGAATTTATATATGCTTGAAGGCTTGCAAAGATAACTTCATTAGTTGTAGACCCATCATTGGGTTGGATGGCTGTTTTTTGAAAGGAAAGTATGGAGGGGAGTCACTAACAGCCGTTGGAAGAGATGGAAATGAACAAATTCTTCCCATTGCATATGTTGTTGTCGAGGTTGAAAACAAGGACTCCTAGACTTGGTTCTTGGAACTTCTCATTCAGGACCTTGGAGGGGTAGATATAGCTTCATCATGCACATTCATTTCTGACCAGTAAAAGGTCAGTCAGTTATCATACACATTTATTTAAGTACAATATATTTGACATATAACTTAGCTCACTCTAAACATTATGCATGTCAGGGTCTTTTGCATGCTCTTCAAGATCTTCTACCTAAGGTAGAACAAAGATATTGTGTTAGACATTTGTATTCTAACTTCAGAAAGCAATATCCTGGAAAGGACCTTAAACGACTCATGTGGAGTGCTGCAATAGCCACATATCCACAATTATGGGAGTCTGAAATGAGAAAAATTAAGGAGATCAATTTAGATGCATTTAAATATTTGATTGTAATTCCTCCTAGGTATGTAACCACTATTCTTTCATACAATTTAATTTGCTGTTATATTTAATTTGAATTCATATATTTACTGATTTATTGATGTCAAAGGTATTGGTCAAGATCTAGATTCACCCATACATCACATTGTGACACTTTAGTCAACAACATGTGTGAGGGCTTCAACAGTGTGCTACTTCATACTAGGTGTAAGCCAATTATATCCATGTTAGAAGACATTAGGGTTTATATTATGAAGAGATGGGCTAGCAACAGGAATAAAATTGCATTATATCAAGGTTCTATTTGCCCTAAGGTACTCAACAGATTTCAAAAGCAGTCATGGCTAACAAGATATTGGTTACCAAGGTAACTATATTCATACAATTAAATTTGTATTCACTTTATGCCTATTTTGTTCATAACTATTTTGTCATTTAGTACTGATTACAGGTGGTCATCAGACCAATTATTTGAAGTGATTCACATTTCACAATTTGGGAAGCAATTTGTTGTCAACCTTGACAACAAAGACTGCAGTTGTAGAGGATGGTTAATCAGTGGCATTCCTTGCACTCATGCCATCACTGCAATGAAGTTCTTGAACTTAAATGCAGAAGAATATATTGCCCATTGGTTTAGCAAGTCTGCTTATGAAGAGACTTATAACAACATCATATATCCTATCAACGGACAACATATGTGGGAGATTACACCTTATCCTGATATATTACCTCCAAAGAAAAGGGCAATGCCAGGACGTCCCAAGAAAAAAAGAAGACTACAACCTTGGGAGTTGAAGAAGAATGACTCCGAATTAAGAAAGGGTGGGAGAAAAAAGACTTGTGTTGTCTGCAAACAATTGGGACACAACAAAAAGACTTGTCCACAACGACCTTTGCCTTCATCACATGTCCTTGCTGACCAACCAACTCAGGAATCTACTGTCACACATGTCCCTGCTGACCAACCAACTCAGGAGTCTACTGTCCTACCTTCTCATCAATGAAGTCTTATTTCCTTACATTTTGAAGACAATGTGTTAATTATCATGTAATATGTAATGATGAAATCTGCATTTTGAAGGAACAATGTCTTAAATCTTTTGGTGTAATTTGATTAGTTTCTTATTTGCCTTGTTAGGTTGATGGTGATGTCTAAGTTACCAGGTTTAGTAAGCTGAATTGATATTATAAGACAATGTTTGTTATCAGGTTTATTATAAGACTAAGTTGTCTGGTTTGATCATTCTAGCGTTATGGTTATTGACCATTAAGTTTAAGTATGATGTTATCAGGTTTAACTTATTTTTTCTTAGCAAAGGAAATATGACAGCAGTATTAAACAGAAACAAGTCAACTTTATAAATAAAAGAGACAATAATAAACCTTCCATTAACAATTATCAACCTTCCACTAACACATCAACCTATTTTCAACAACATTGAAATCACAATTACATTACACAGACATATAATAACCACCATCCCCGTTAACAACTTCAACCAATTTTCCAGACTAACTACACTTTTCTGTAAAATTGTTATTTTCAATTTTTCCCCATCTCTCTCTTCCATCTTCATCATCATTTGTTCCATCATCATAAAATTTTCACCCACTTCGTTCTTTCTTCCACTTCCTTCTACACTGACCACATTTCCTTCATTTCCTTCATGAATTACATCCTCATTGCACCACTTAAAGAAGTTACATCTAGAAGCACAATCCTCACTCCCACCCTGTCCAAGAACAAAACACATTTGGTGAACGCAAATGTTGAACTTGGGTCATCCCCAAAATTACGCAAATGTTAGTAACACCTTTGGAACGAGAAAAAAAACTACAATAAAACTTACCTTGAACTTGGGGCATCCTCAAAATCTTCTGCCCTTGTTCTTAGGGGTTCTTGCAGTGCGGAAGACTGCATTCTCACCACAAAAGCAAGTGGGTTTTAGACCCAGCCTGCTCACACTACCACAACTTTGTTCAAACCCCGAACCCAAGCATTTGCAAGAAGAAGATGAAGCAAACATTTGATCTGATCAAGCACAAACACTGCTTCCACAACTCTGGTTCCCAACACTCTTCCTCCAAAGCACGAACAAGTACAAACTATGGAGGAATTGGTTAGGGTTCATTTGAATAAGGGCTTAGGGCTAACAACTTTGGAGGATTTTAGTTTTCCACGTCGAATTTTTATTACACAAAAAAAAACATTAAACTTAATGCATAATGCCACAAATATAAAATTATTTACAGATCAGCACAGTGCCAACGGCGTCAGTTACAAGTTAACGGAGAGGGCTTTATTGCCTCAAATTAACAAATATTAGAATGCAATTGGGACAAAAAAAATGAGGACCTAATTGAGAATTGGACACAAATATGAGGACTAAAACATATATTTAACCTAATTTATATTATTTATTTGATGAATTAACTCAATAGTAAATCTTTTCCGCCCTGTTTTTTTTTTTCACTTTTAAATTTTAAAAAATTAAGGTAAATCAACCTAACTGAACTATAGTTCGTTGGTTGAGATTTTTAAGTGACTCTTGAACACGAGTCATATTCTCTCCATTGTTTACTTATACCATTAGATAAACTCTCTTTTTTCATTAATTTTATTTTATTATTTCTCATATTTATATATTCCTTGAAGAGTTCTTATAGAAAAATAGTGATTTAGATGGTTAACAGTATGCATAATGAGGTAAAAGTGTAAAAGCTTACCAACCTGAGAGTGGGGATGACATGTTAGTAACTACTTAGTTGAGGTCGTGTATTTCATGCATGCCTTATCATAAAAGCTAAGAAAGAAACAATGATTCAATCATAAAGTTTATCAGTTTATCAGAGGCAATAGTATTATAAGACATACTACATAAAACACTTTGGTTGAAACTAGCTAGTACTATTAATGGATTTAGATGATCAAAGAAAGGACAATATAATCTTTCTGGTCTGCTGCGTGGTTACAATATCTTTTGATGGCATTTTCAAATTATGCTGCCACCTACCTTAATGGTAAGCATTGTGCAGAAAGTGTGCAGAAGGTTAGGGAATATAGATTGGATTGATGATGACATCAATAAAGGAAGGTTGGATCACCATTACTTCCTCATAGCTGGATTATGTGCTCTGAACCTTCCAGTAATATAACTGTTTCATCATTCTATGTTTATACTAGGGATCAGTATAATCATTTCTCATCACATAAAGTTTTATCAAAATAAAAAAAAAATATAAATTATGAGATCATACCAAATGAAAAATAAACTGCATATATTTTTGGGCATGCTTGGAAGGGGATATGTGTCTTTTGGGCATGCTTTGTTAAGGTCAGTGAAGTCTGTGCACATTCTCCATTTCCCGCTCGGTTTTTTCACCATAACCACGTTAGACAACCACGTGGTATACTTCACTTCTCGTATAAAGCCAACTTCCAACAATTTTGCTACCTCCTCGTCAACTGCCTTTCTTTTTTCGTTGCCCAATCTCCGCTTCTTCTGGGCAACTGGTCGAGCATCCCTGAATAACGACAGTTTGTGAGATATTATGTCAGGATGAATACGTGGCATATCAGCCGCTTGCCATGCAAACAGATCTTTGTTCTTCATTAAAAGTTCTTCTATCAATGCTGCCTGATCGGTGTTGAGATTGCGCCCTATAGTGGTACACTGTTCTTCTCGTTCTCCAATAACGAAAGGACGCATATCTCCTAAGGGTTCCACCCGATCACCGAAATGTGTTCGAGGATCTAACTCCATCATGGCGACCTCCGACCGGTTGTTTGGAAAGTTGGCAACCTTGGGTTTCACCTTCAACCCTGCTGCGTAGCACTCTCGCGCCATTTTCTGATCAGTCCGAACGGTCGATACTTTTCCGTCATCAGCAGGATACTTCAAAGTCAAGTGTGGAGTTGAGACAATAGCTCCGAACATGTTTAAACACGGTCGCCCAAGAAGAACATTGTATGACGTGTCAGCTTCTACTAACAAAAACCGAACCTTCATTTCTTTGGCATCTTTATCGCTCCCAAGCTAGTTCTTAAATCGACATATCCCTTCATATCTACTCTTTCTCCAGCAAATCCTACAATTTGTTCATTGAAAGGCAAAATTGCATCCTCTGATATGTCCATCTGCTTGAACGTCTTCCAATACAGTATATTGGCTGAACTACCTTGATCTACTAAGTTATATTGGCTGATATGTCCAACTGCATATAAATAAACTATTTCTATTATGATGAAAAGAGAAACATTAAATTACTTACTATACCGAACGATCGATGATAGCCATTCGGTATACTTACCATTGTTCTATCATTCAAATTTTAACTTCGTGAAAACAAAAAAGGAAATGTTATATAAACATGACAAATAACATAAAAAATTTATTTCTTGAATGTGGTCAGAAAATTCCATTGGAAAGATATATAAACTCATAATATTTTTATATTTTAGAATACTAATGTTTCAGTTGAAAGGGCTCGAGGGGCAGTGTCCTTCCTTATTTTGCTCTTTTTTGATCGTCCAATTCTTTTTGAGAACGTGCTCCACACCGATCGATTGTTGATCTTGCTTCACGTGATAGTCCAAGCTCCTTCAAGTAATCTAGACTGGCTGGGGTTGACCTGCAAAAGACATTCAGATGCTTAAGTCAGATATCTTTCTTAAAGAGGTCTAATTTTATTAGGATAGATAAAAGTGTCTTTACTTGGACATTAATCGTATATTTATAAGGCTTATAGAAATCAAACCCATTAATTAATCATTAATGTCGTATATTCATATTTGATACGACAATCAAACCATTAATGTCGTATATTCATATTTGATACAACAATCAAACCAATAATACTTGCTAATATACCTCCTAACTCCTCATAAATGACTATTGCACTCTTAATTAGACTTAAATTTCCTAAAGTGGCTGCCTCAACCGATCACCTATCCCTATCAGTAAGTTGATTCTCATTTTAATGTCGACCGATATATTTTATATACTACACAAGTCCTCAAGCCCAAACAAGCTCTTTATTGGAAGATGTGCGCACAAATTATTATGAGCTTAAGAGAGGTTGCTCACGTTGTATTAAGGAGTCTTTGTTGCGCTTTAAGTCTTCATTCCTCTCTGCACCGAGAAACGGACTCTAGGAGCTACGGAAGCGTTCCCTAGGTCGAAGAGGCTCAAGTGAGAGCTACAGAAGCGTTCCTCACTGAGCGGCAGACTCTATGAGCTTCGGAAGTGTTCCCTAGGTTGATGAGGCTTCAGTGAGAGCTACGAAAGCGTTCCTCACCAAGTGGCGAACTTTAGCAGCTACAAAAGCATTCCTGATAACGATTAAAATACCATTATTTTTATACTTAATTTTGATACTAAAAATACTCGTTTTCACTTAGAAACTAGCTTGAAGTCATGCTTTTCTTTAAGTTGTGAGAATAAGAGAGTTAAAGGTGGTATCATTGGTTTTATGCTTGGTTTTCCTTATTTTGACAGGAATTGAGATGAATTGGATGAAGAAGTTGAAGTATCAAGGAGTTGGAGTCAAGAAAAGCTGGAAAAGTAACATTTAGAAGAACCGCAGCCAGCGTTGAGCAGCATCTGCGGCGCTGAGCGCCAATTTCCACTATCTGGCGCCTAAGCACCACCTCTAAGCGCTAAAGCCTCTTGTCTCACGCCTGGGTGCCACCGCTGAGCGTCATTTGAAGTGTGCGCCTACCGTTGAACACCATTTTTAGCGTTGAGTGCCACACTAATGATGTGGGCCTAGTCCAGTTTCTGTTATTTTTTATAAACTACATAAGGGTTTGGACGACCTAGAGGGTCTATCTTTTGACAGAAAGATGCGTAGAAACACTCTTTTTTTCACCCACTCACAGGTGGATTTTGGATGCGGAAGCTCCGATCTTCAACTTTTAGGGTTTTATCTTTCATTCTTTTCCATATTTTCATTTAGTTTCACCATGTCTATGGTGAACTAAACTTCCATTGTTGTTGGAGAAACGATGTAACCCTTTGAAACTCTCATGTATTGAATTGATTTATAATATATATGCTTTCTTTCATTAATTGTTAGGTTTTTTCTTCTACGTTGTATGCATGCATTGTTTAACTCATTCAATCGCATGATCATTGATTTTGTCGATATGGACACATACAGACAAATCTAGAATTGGGGTAATTCTCCCAAAGGTAGTACCTAGACATAGGAATATGAGGGTTGGTTGCATATACACTCTCGTGCTTCAGAATTAATTATTAGGGATGCTAGGAATTGTATGAACTTGTAATTAAGGATATGCTTATTTCTCCGAGAATCAAGTTTAAGTGTTTTAGAGAGTGACATTAACAATAATAAAGAAGATTAATTTGTAAATACACGAGAGGGGATATGATAAGTCGAAAGCCCCAACAACATAATAATCTCATATTATCAATCATGCACCTGTGCTTTCTTTAGTCAATCGATCAAACACTTGCATTCATATTTATTTTCTACATTATCAAAACCAAATGGTTTTTTCCTCAAGTCTTAAATAATCAATAAATCACATGACTATCTAGGCCATGAGTCTCTAGGGAAGAGAGAAGGTATTTCACACTATATATTATGCTAGCAAAGTGTTGAGTGAAGCCTAGTTAAATTATGCCACTATTGAGAAGGAATTTTTGGTTATAGTTTATGTCTTGGAGAAATTTAGACCTTACCTTATTGGGTCTAACGTGATCATCTACACAGCAAGATTCAAAGTATGCCACTATAAAGTATTTGTTGACAAAGCAAGATTCAAAGTCAAGGTTGATTAGATGGGTACTATTGCTACAAGAGTTTGATGTGGAAATNCGTGACAAAAAGGGGAGTGAAAATTTGATTATTGATCACTTATCTCAGTTAGTTAATGGTGAGGTCACAAGTAAGGAAAATGAAATCTGGGAGTCTTTTTCAGACGAAACACTCTTGTATATTCAACAAAGGCCATGGTTTGCTGATATGGCTAATTTTAAAGCTACGGGAGTAATCCCGAAAGATTTGAAACAAAAGAAGAAGTTTTTGCATGCAAAACAGTTTATTTGGGATGATGCTTACATGTTTAAAATTGGAGCAGATAATCTGCTGAGGCGGTGTGTGACAAAGGAAGAAGCGGAAGGAATTCTCTGGCACTGTCATGATTCACCTTATGGGGGCCATTTTAATGGAGAAAGAACAACTGCAAAAATTCTCCAGTCAGGGTTTTATTGGCCTATCTTGTTTAAAGATGCTCATAATCATGCCAGAAATTGTGACAAATGTCAAAGGATTGGGGCTATTTCAAGACACCATGAGATGCCATTACAGAGTATTTTAGAGGTTGAATTTTTTATTGTTAGGGTATTGATTTTGTTGGCCCTTTTCCACCATCTTTCAATAATGAGTATATGTTGGTGGTCGTGGATTATGTGAGTAAATGGGTGGAAGCTCTGGCTTGTCCCAAGAATGATGCTAGCATTGTGATTAAATTCCTGAAGAGGCAAATTTTCTCACGATTTGGAATGCCCAGGGTACTTATTAGTGATGGAGGATCTCATTTTTATACCTCTCAGCTTGCAAAGGTACTCAAAAACTATGGTGTGAGACATAAGGTGGCTGCACCTTATCATCCACAGACAAATAGGCAAGCCAAAGTGTCTAACAGGGAGATAAAGATGATCTTGGAGAAAACAGTTGCATCATCAAGGAAGGATTGGTCACAGAAACTGGATGATGCTCTCTGGGCATATAGAATGGCAATGAAGACATTTATGGGTTTATCACCTTTTTAGTTAGTCTATGGCAAAGCATGTCATCTGCCAACGGAGATGGATCATAAAGCTTTGTGGGCTCTAAAACTTTTGAACTTTGATCCTTATGATTCTCAGAGTAAACGCAGAAGGCAGATGCTGGAGCTTGAAGAGATGCAGTTGCATGCACATGATTCATCCAGGAGTTATAAAGAAAAGGTAAAATTCTATCATGACAGGAAGCTGATAAAGAAGGTTTTTAATCGAGGGCAGCAAGTGTTATTGTTCAATTCATGTCTGAAGCTGTTTCCTGGAAAGCTGAAGTCAAAATGGTTAGGCCATTCATAGTAAATAATGTGCATCCTCATGGAGCAATTGAATTGGTAGATCTAGATGCTAGTGATCCACAGAGAAGTTGGGTGGTGAATGGTCAACGTCTCAAGCACTATTTAGGAAGAGAAGTTGAACGCCTTTCAACAGTGATGATGTTGGTGGATCCATGAGCTTATTGGGTCAAGCTAGTGACATTAAAGAAGCACTTGGTGGGAGGCAACCCAGTTTTCTGAACCTATCTTTTTAATTTGAACTTATTTGCTTATGTTTTTAGAATAGGTGTTGATGTACTCAGTTTGAGACCTATATCTGATGTGGGGGTTTGATATTGATTTTGTGTGTGATGAGTATTGCTTGATGATGCTTTGATATTGATTGATGTTGATATTGTGCATTATATGCTGATATACAGGTGGTTGTTCACAAGCTATGTGAACAGATGCTGGATGTTGTGATTGTGATTATGATGCTAAGCAGGATGTGTATCTGGAGTATATGGAATGTTGAATTAGCCTATATGTGAGGTTTTGAACTCCAGAGTATTTGTTGTGAACGATTGGTATTCTCTTGCAAGCATGAATGATTTTGCCCAGGTTTCTATGATTGAATGACTTGCTTGCTTGTGTCATATGATCAAGGCCCTTTTTTATTAGCACTTTCTTAGCCAATGCATGATTGTTAGCCCAAATGAAAAAGAGCACAATGTGTTCTAACCTTTTTGAACCTTAAGCCTTAAACAAAATATGAAAACCCTTTGTGAAATATGATCAAGGCCCTTTTTTATTAGCACTTTCTTAGCCAATGCATGATTGTTAGCCCAAATGAAAAAGAGCACAATGTGTTCTACCCTTTTTGAACCTTAAGCCTTCAACAGAATATGAAAACCCTTTGTGAAAATATTTACCTTGAGTTAAGTTGAGAATCATTATGTGGTATTGATAAAGGTTCAAGTTTGGGGTGATTGGGAAAGTTGAAAAAGAAAAGAAAGATAAGCATTGAGCTAAGTGTTGAGTGAGTGTGAAAAGAAAAAGAAAAAGAAAGTAGAATGCAAAGAAAGAAAATCTCAATGCAAAAAGGGGAAAGTTGGGAATGAATGAGATTGATTTGATTAAAGAAAGATTGTGCTTGAATGATAAATGTATGAATGACTCTCTTAACGCAAGGATGTTGTGATCTAGAAAAACCAATTTTTCTTCTTAGCTCAACCACGTTACGGGCCATGAAATGTCTTTGTGATGATATGTGTGTATGAGTATGTTTGATTGTGGTAAATGAAAGACAATTTTGTTCTATGTGAGGAATGATTCCATGATTATATGATTACGTCTATGCTTAGTTAATTGATCATTCATTAGAAGAGTCTCTGTTGGATATTCCGTGATTATGTGA
Organism: Vigna radiata var. radiata; assembly: GCF_000741045.1. NCBI lineage: Eukaryota > Viridiplantae > Streptophyta > Magnoliopsida > Fabales > Fabaceae > Vigna > Vigna radiata. The sequence goes on along the minus strand of NC_028361.1, from coordinate 15,479,514 downwards.
ACACTATGATGAGTTATTTTGAATCAGGGCATGTGTGCATCTTGACTGGATTCTATGAGCTGATTTGAGTAATTACTTGTCTTGAAAGAAAGAGTTTTGGAATGTGTTGAACCATTATATTGATTGGTGGAAGACTGAGTTACATCTTGTTTGCTTGGGGACAAGCAAAGTTCTAAGTTTGGGGTTGTGATAATGGTTGGAATACCATTACTTTTATACTTAATTTTGATACTAAAACTCCCCATTTGACTTGAAATTAGCTTGAAATCATGATTTTTTTTTTAAGTTGTGAGAATAAGAATTATTGGTTTTATGCTTGGTTTTCCTTGTTTTGACAGGAATTGAGATGAATTGGATGAAGAAGTTGAAGCAGCAAGGAGTTGGAGTCAGGAAAAGTTGGAAAAGTAACATTTAGAAGAACCGTAGCCAGTGTTGAGCGGCACCTAGGGCATTGAGCGCCAATTTCCACTGTCCGGCACTTGAGCGCCAAAGCTTCTTGTCTCATGCCTGGGAGCCACCGCTGAGCGTTATTTGAAGTGTTGTGCCTACCGTTGAGCGCTTACGACGTGGGTCTGGGCTAGTTTCTGCTATTTTTTATAAACTATATAAGGGTTTGGACGACCTAGAGGGTCTATCTTTTGACAGAAAGAGGCATAGAAACACTCTTTTCACCCCTCAGAGGCTGATTTTGGACTCGGAAGCTCCGATCTTCAACTTTTAGGGTTTTATCTTTCATTCTTTTCCACATTTTCATCTAGTTTCACCATGTCTATGGTGAACTAAACTTCCATTGTTGTTGGGGAAACGATGTAACCCTTTGAAACTCTCATGTATTGAATTGATTTATAATACATATGCTTCCTTTCATTAATTGTTAGATTTTTTTTCTTCTACGTTGTATGCATGCATTGTTTAACTCATTCAATCACATGATCATTGATTTTGTTGATATGGACACATACGGGGAAATCTAAAACTGGTGAAATTCTCCCAAAGGTAGTATTGCCTAGACATAGGAATATGAGGGTTGGTTGCATATACACTCCTGTGCTTCAGAATTAATTATTAGGGATGCTAGGAATTGTATGAACTCGTAATTAAGGATAGGCTTATTTCGTCAAGACATCGAGTTTAAGTATTTTAGAGAGTGGCGTTAACAATAATGAAGAAGATGAATTCGTAAATACATGAGAGTGGATAGGATAAGTCGGAAACCCCAACAACATAATCATCTCATATTTTATCAATCATTCACATGTGCTTTCTTTAGTCAATTGATCAAACACTTGCATTCATATTTATTTTCTACATTATAAAAACCAAATTTTTTTGTCCTCAATTCTTAAATAATCAACAAATCACATGACTGTCTAGGCCATGAGTCTCTAGGGAAAACGATACTTGGATTTACCATTTATATTACTTGATACGATTCGGTACACTTGTTAGAGTCTTAACAGGTCCCTAGGTCAATGGGGCTTTAGTAAGAACTATGGAAACGTTCCTTACCGAGCGGCGGACTCTAAGAGCTACGAAAGTGTTCCCTAGGTTGAAGAAACTCATGTGAGAGTTCATGAAGAACGTTCCTCACCGAGCAACAAACTGTAGGAGTTCACTTAAGTCGTTCCCTAGGTCGAAGAGACTTATGGAGAGTTCAGGAAGAATGTTCCTCATTGAGCAGTAAGATCAAGTTGGTCAAGCGGTTTGTATACAAGGTCTTGTCATCTATACTAAAGAAAAAGAAAAAAAGCAACTTGAATTTGAATTAATGGTTAGAAAGAATGTAGCCAATCAAATTAATATTAAAACAATTTAGACTATGAGGCTGAGCGATTGAGACTGCTCGATCTTTGATTGGACGTTTGAAGACCAAAAAATGAGAAATCCATATTAGGATGTGTCATGGTCGAGATATTAGTGCTTAATGCCTTCTGACTTTCCAAAGGGCTAAGGACGTCTTACCGTGAATATATGGCTAAGCACGCTCGAGATGCACTAAAAAAGGGTTGAGGTTCCCAGTTGAGGCTCGAACAAAAGCCAAGCCATTTAAGCCTAACAAGTTTAAACATATGCGGTCCAACTGACCGAGCGGGAGAGAGACCAAGGTCTACTCGGGCTATATCCTGCACAAAAGAAAAATGGTCTACCATGAATGGTCCAAAACTGTGAAACAAGAAGGCTAACACGTTATGGCTAAGTAGTTAATATTGGAGCTTTAAAAGGGAAAAATGGTTCAGACACCCTTGCTTTTATTTTCACCACCCTTTTTTCGCTTGGGCTTAGTTCCAATCTTTTCATATTAGAAATAAGTGGTTTAGACACCTCATTTTCTTATTTAGGCACCTCTGCACCTTTTTTTTAATACTTTATTTTATTTTTTTACTTTTTATTTTATTTTCATTTTTATTTATTTATCTTTTTATTGTATTTATATTTATATTTATATTTTTCTTTTTATTTTTATTTTTTCTTTTCTTTTTTTTATTTTAAATATTGATCTACTTTTTAAATATATAAATATTAAAAACAACAAAAAAAAAATTAAAGGTTAAGCACACATGTGACCATTCGCGTCGTCCTTGTGCTAAAAATATTTTCTCTTTCTTTTTTATAAAAAAAATACCAAAAAAATGTTATAAAGGTTAAGCACACATGTGATCGGTCGCATCGTCCTTGTGCTAAAAACCTTTTCTCTTTCTTTCATAAAAAATACCAAAAGAAATGTTTTAAAGGTTAAGTACATGTGTGATCGCTCGCATTGTCCTTGTGCTAAAAACCTTTTATTTTTCTTTTGTAAAAAATACCAAAAATATGTCTTAAAGGTTAAGCACACGTGTGATCGCTTGCATCGTCCTTGTGCTAAAGACCTTTCCCCTTTCTTTTATAAAAAATACCAAAAATATGTTTTAAAGGTTAAGCACACGTGTGATCGCTCGCATTGTCCTTGTGCTAAAAAAACTTTCCTCTTTTTTTTATAAAAAATACCAAAAATATGTTTTAAAGGTTAAGCACACGTGTGATCACTTGCATCATCCTTGTGCTAAAAATCTTTTCTCTTTCTTTTATAAAAAGTACCAAAAATATGTTTCAAAGGTTAAGCACACGTGTGATCGCTCGCATCGTCCTTGTGCTAAAAACATTTTCCCTTTCTTATATAAAAATACCAAAATATAAATACTTTTAAACAACAAACAACCTTTCATCTAGAACTACGTAACCCTGACTTCTCATATTGAGAATACGTAGGAGCAAGGTCAATTCTTGTCGGGCACAAAAAAAATAAAAAATCTATTTTGTTTCTTTAGAATTTTATTTTTAGGGATAATTAAACATTTTGAAAACCACATCACATTCGCGTATTTAATTAAAGGTACTGCCTTAGGGCAGGTGTTGTTAGGTGTTAATACCTTCCCTACACTTAACCGACTCTCGAACCCAGAATCTGGTTTCCGTGGACCGTGACTTTCTTTATAGTTTTCCTGTAGTTTTCTAGAATAAACTATGGTGGCGACTCCAAATCTCCTTTTTTAAACTCGTTTCTTTTTTGGATCGTCGTCCCATCGCGATTTCGGTTGCGATAGCTGCCTAGTTGAATTTTACCCGCTCCTAGTTTCCACTTGACAATTCTGGTATCTGCCTGATACATTGCCTAGTTTGATTTTCACCCACTCTTGGTTTTCACTAGACAATCCTGGTATTTACTTGATACACTGTCTAGTTTGAGTTTTACCCACTCCTGGTTTCCACTAGACAATCCTAGTAACTCTTGTTACGCTGCCTAGTAAGCGTTTAACTGAACTGAGTTAATCACCAAGTGTTTGAATTCTCTTTAGAATGTACAATCACCAAGTTTTAGATGATAAATCTCACAAAGAGGATGTGTTTGTAATACAACTCAATCTAATAGACCTTGTTTACTTTTCTCTCTCCTTACAAATGTTAGCTTATGATTTTGTGAAGCTTAAGAGTGTATTCTCAAGTATGAATATTCTTTTCAGATAATCTTTTTGTTGGTTTTGCGCTCATACCCACTTTCTTCTCTTTAAGTGATCTTCTTAGGCTTTATGTAAAAAGATTTGTTAGACAATGCTTGCCTTTGATCTTCAAATCTTTGTAGCCTTCTAATAGGTGGTAGCCATAGGTTGAAGTTGATGTATCAGAGCAGGTACGCTTTTTTGGAGTATTTTATCAAAAGTAGATTGTAGGAACTCTTTAGTAGAACTTTTGATGGTGAGAACATTTTGTGAATGTCTTCTTTATCTCTAATGTTCACTTCTGATTTGTTCATGATAACGGAGGTGGATACTTGTAATAGGCATTTGTACAAAGTAGAGTAGAAAAGCATGCTGACACATATGTCCTTTTTCTCATAACTTTTATTGTTTTAAACGATGTGCATTTAATGCATTACATTGCATTTTCAACACAACTTTGTAAATTGTTTAAGTAATATTGACAAGATACCAAGTACTTATTTATAAGTATTTCATCGTTTGGACGACAATAACATTTGTATCAAGGTATCGTTTACCCTTTACCACACATTTACTTACTAGCGCTTTGTTTAGTGATCTTCATTTAGTAGGAGAATGCGTTTGAGAAAGTTCTCTTAACATATTGTTTTTGGAGTGTTGTTTACAGCTTTAGCTCATTTACCAAAAATATTATGTAACACATGTTTCGTTGTTTGGCAATATACAGAAGTGCATTTAGCAAGGATTATTGTTTAAGGATGCGTTTACTGCCCATGATAGCACATTTACTAATATATCACTTTATAGCGCGTTTGTTGAATTATCATGCATTGACCTTTTCATAGTGACACATCGTTTAATAGTGCGTCTAGTATCAATTAGTGATCCTTCCATAATAAATCACTTGGCAATGCGTTTTTTGACAATAGGATCGTTTGGTCTTAACACGTTTACTAAAAAAATTTCTTTGCTTATTCAGATATATTAACGCTTTTTCATACAACGTCTTTCATTCAACGATATTGATTTCACAAAGTTAATACTTTGTCGGATACTCATTTCATTTGTTGTTGTTTGCTAAACTTCAAAACATAAGGACGTTAGACAGTCATGTCTGATAAACGATCTTGTCTTATCAATCTTCCTTTCTTCTTGTAATATTGATTAATTGTGAGTCCACAACGTTTCATATTACATCTTTTCTTAAGAGCGAAATTCCGTCTACATATGTTCTTTAGATGATGTTGGGAAGCCTGCTTCATTTGATACATTTTTGCGCCTATTGCTTTCTAAGGTTCACTTAGAGACTTTTATACCCATCCTTCTTGAGTGTATATGTGAATTTAAGCTTAGGGTCTTGAAAAGTGTATGTAGGCTTTTCTTATTTATCATATGTTTCTTCTTAAGGATACATCATGTCAGTTTAGCTTATCTCTTCCGCTATTTAATATTTAAACGCCTAGTGTAGCCTTAGATTACTCCTTTAATTTTCACTCTCATTTGGCTTGACACTTAGATGATTCTATGTCGTCCGTTATCTGGTGTTCAGACACTTCTTCTTATGACCACTCGGGAATAAAATCTTGTTTTTTGTGTGACATATCTATGTTCTTTCTATGTGATTACTCAAGATTATTTCGTTTAATGTCGGTGTTAAACTTCAAAATCATAGATGCTTTAAATGATTCAATCTCAACATTATCGACAAAAAGCATCTATTGTGACTTCCTAAGTTATTTATGTTCCTTCTTATGGCATCCATCTGTTAAAGAAACACTTGTTCAAACACTTTTGTAGAATATAAATCTTTATGGTTTACTACTAGTGAGATTTATGAAATGTTTGGCAATATTCGATTGACTTTTGAAGACAACATTTTCCTTCACTAACCCATCTTTGTCTTTCTATGCACTATAAACTTTTGATCTTCCATGTTCATAATTTTTTATTTTTGATTAATTGACTTTCCTAAGTTTTGATCATCATAAAGGAATTTACTTTATTTGTCGCACTCGATCTCTTAAACATTCTTTTTATTTTTCCATATACTTGATACCATCATAATAAATTAATTTTACTGTAAAGATTTTTTAACAAATATAAATTATATCAACTTTCAATATTAATATTTATGTTGATGATAGAAATAATATAAAAAGTTTTATGATGTTGATTAAACATTCTTTTAGTTATGAAACAGAGAGATTATTTTGTTTCATTTTATGTTTCTTCTATAAAATGGTGTAAAAAAGTTGTCCCATCTTTTATTTCCATTTTCTTTGTTTTCTTGTTTTTCATTTTCATTCTTTTTATTTTTCTTCCCAAATGGCAAATTTCATAAGTTTGTGTTTGTCTTTTAAAATAAATTTGAGAGAATAAATTTGAAAGAAAATAAAAATGTAAGTGATATTGTTTAGATTAAGAAAAAAAATTATGAAAAAAAAATTAAGAACAAAATTTATGAAAATTAGTTAATATTAAATGATTTTGATAAATTAAAAAAATATATTTTAATTGATAAAATTAGATAATTATCATGTTATAAAAATAATTTAAAATAAAATGTAGTTATAATAATAACATTAATTTATATTGTTATATAAAAGAAATTGTCTATTTTAATATAGTTATTTGTTTTTGGGTTAAATATATTTTTAGTTCCTATACTTTGGGACGATTTTGGTTTTAGTCCCTTTTCCAAATTAAGGTACTATTTCGTCCTTCAACTTTATAATACTCTGGTTTTAATCCTTTTTACCAAATTTTTTTAACCTTATTTGCTATTTCAAACGCGTTTCACAGTTAACATTGAAGAAAAAATGTGTCAAACAGTGTAAACAATCCAAATGCTATAATGAAGTTAACATTGAAGAAAAAATGTGTCAAACAGTGTAAACAATCCAAATGCTATAATGAACGTGCTTGAAATAGCAAATAAGGTTAAAAAAATTTGGTAAAAAGGATTAAAACCAGAGTATTCTAAAGTTGAAGGACTAAATAGTATCTTAGTTTGAAAAAGGGACTAAAACCAAAATCGCCCCAAAGTACAGGAAGTAAAAACATATTTAACCCTTTGTTTTTCATTTTTACCTTTTAAATAACTACTTTTTAAAATTAAGATAATTACTTTGTCAATTTTACCGGTTTTTAAAATTGATATTTTTTTTTGATTTGTGTGTTTTTTTAATTTACATTTTTTAATTAAAGTAATTATCTCTAATAAAACAATAAAAAATTATTTATATTTAGTTTTATAAGTATAATAATAATAATTTTATTATTTTTTTGTTATCATGAATGCAGAAACATATATGTTTTGAGTAATAATAATAACAATAATATCATTACTTATTATTAAAAAAAAAAACCATGAAAACTTACTTCATCTTTTTGTCCATGTTTCTAGCTGTGGCTATGGGTAAGGGAGGCGCAAAGGAGGGCAGCCACCACACTCACCACAAACACACAAGCGAAGCAGCATAAGATGAAAAATCAAACCACCACCGCCACCACACTACCCACAAATTTAATGCACACTAATAGGAGATTTTTTTAATTTGGAAAAAAAAATATTTATTGCAATTTTTTTAGGTTTAATATCATTGTTGGTTTCAATTTTTGTCAATTTTATTCGAAATGGTCATATTTTTTTAAAATATTCAATGTAGTTCTTTATATCGTAATTTATATTCAATTTAGTCATTTTTACAAACAACGTTTAGATCGTTAACTGTCAAATATCCACCTCTACAATCAGTTATTGATATGTCATTTATTGGTTAACGTATACACTTTAAGGCACAGTGAGGTAGATTTATATTTTTTTGAAAGTTATTTAGGGTTTTTATTTTCAATTCTCTTGCTTTATTATTAATCTCCTTTAAGACTGCCCAATGTTGTCAACGCGGCCATCGTGACCCCATGGCGGCATTCACCAGCTCTACATGGACACCACCTGCACAATTAAAGAATAACCAAGAATCAGATAACAAAACAAGACTCACGATTCAAGAGACGAATACCACAACCATAAACCTTAATCGAAGAATAGGAAAACCCTAAATTCAATTCAACCAAACCCTACACCTCAACTCGCAAAAGATAATCATAACTGAAACCCCCAAATTCAGATAATCATAACAACCCCCCCCCCCCAAATTTTGATGAACAACTGAAATCCTAAGTTGCAAAATCAAAAGAGGAGGAGGAGAAGGAAACTTCCTCCTTGCATCGCGACTCAAAACAGAGCGAAGAAGAAGAAATGCGCCCTTGCACCATCGTCGTGCCTCCGCCGCGCTCTCGTCGCCTCCGTCATGCCTTTGCACGCTTTTGTCACGCCTTCGCCTCGCCTGAACGCGTATCCCCTTCCTACAAACCCTTGGCAAGACCAAAGATAAGAGGGATGAAGCTCTTTCCCTTACGACATGAACTAGATCAAGAACAAAGAGAAAAGAGATCACGACTCCCTTTTGCGAAACGAACCAAACCAGAAAACAAAGGAAGAAGAAGGGTTCGTTGTAGTGCGAACCAGTATGCTATGAAGGGAGGAAGAAAAGCACCCGCAACGCCACCGTCCTCGCCGCCAAGAGGTTGTTGCCTTTGCTCGAGCCATAGAGCCATTGTCACCCCAAAAATGGCTTTTCGATTGTTGAGAAGAGAAAATCTCCAATTTGGTGTTGTTGAGTTGTCTTGTTTGAACGAATAAATTTAGCCAAAGAAGCTTTAATTAGTGTATGATGACAGAGATGCAATGAACATGATATCAGAAAATAAAATAAATCCACCTCACTATGCTTTAAAGGGTCCACGTCAGTTAATAAATGGCATGTCATTGACTGATTACACAAGTGGACATGTGGTGATTAACGATTTAAATATTGTTTGCCAAAAGGACTAAATTAAAAACATAAATTATGATATAAAGAACTACATTGAACATTTAAAAAAAAAATATGACCATTTCGAACAAAGTTTGACAAAAATTGGGACAAGAATGATATTAAACCATTTTTTTTAATATTTTGATATCATATATGTATTATTTTTTTATGAATTTATTATTATATTAACTTATTCTAAATTTAATAAAAAGAATGACACGTGCAAAATATTATTAAAAAATTTGTATTAACGTATATTATTCTTTGATAAAAGCTAATGTGTATCTTTCTTCTCGTATCCCTTGAGTGTAAGGAGAACCATTTTTGCATCCTACCTTTTTTTCTTTTACATTTTCTTAACATGTTTTCACAATTTTTTTTTTTATAAAAGAATATTCTTTTCATGATTCAAACATTTTCCTACACGTCAAGACATCATTCATACCATTTTGAAAGATTTGCTGCAAAATCCATAGATACGACCCAAAGAAGCTGAGATGAAGAGATGAAGTGGTGAAGGAATATTGAATATGTGGTATGAGATGAACATAAGTACTTCCAATCTCAAAAACCTGGAAAACAACCTTTTAACTAAACTTTTTTTTTATCCAAACGTTTTTGTATTTTGGCCGACAACGAGTGCCTCTTAGATCACATTGTAGATCACACTTTATCCTCTATCAACTCTCGTCAATCTTTTCATCCAATCCATGTTATCTTTACAACACTCTAACATAACTATCCTTCCATTCCTTTCTCATCACCTTTCAACCATTTTTTTTTTTTTTTTGAGATGGTTAATATAAAATAATATTATTATAGAATTACAACTCACTTTTATTAATTTTATATACGTTGAATAATAATACAACTTTTATTATTTTCATTAATGATTTTCCAATCTTTTTTTTAATATGTAAATTAATATATAAATAAAAATAATTTTTTAATTTTAACATATTTTATGTATTTAACATCCAAAAATTTTGCACATGCATTCATCTTAACTTTTTTCTAAAATGTTTTCTAATGATCTATTACTGATTATTATGTCTCATAGCATTATTTACAATTATTAAAATATTATCTCTATTTATGTATATCGTTGATAGTAATATATCATCAAAATTGGTATATACAATAATAATGATAAAAATATAATTTTTTTTTATTAACCAGAAAGTCTTGTATTTCTTAATATGAAAAGATAATTAAGTAAAATGACAAAAATAAAATAATAGTTAATTCATTCAGTTAAGATGATAAGAACTAGATTAAGAAAATATAAATAATTTGAATTCTTAATAAAAAGTAATAAAATATTTAAATTTATAAACCACTTAAAGTTTACTTAAACCTATATATAATATTCGTTTAAAATATTGACACGATGTAAGTGATTCATTGTTGATCATTAAACTGCTTTTTTATTGGTTTTCACATATCAATGCTCCCTGTTTGTCATCCTCGATTTATAAAATCGTAGTGATAAGTAATGATGTGAAATTAAATATTTTATAAAATTGAATTGTAGTGATTGGTTACATGGTTTGTAGTGGTGATGAAGTGCAGAAATGTCTCATCATTATTGTATAATGGTGATGATAAGCGATGATGATGATTGGGAAGACGAAGACTCGTAATCATGGAAATGAGAAGACATTAATAGTATAAACTTTTCAAAACCTTTTTCAGTACAAATGTCAACGAATAGGAAACCTAATCCCTTATTGCAAATTGCAATAGTCTTCGGATTGTGAGCTAGTTTTTTTGGGTTTACTTTGTATAAAGTTGTCTTTAAATATCTACTTTGCATTTGATAAAATAAGTTAAATAAGTTATACATTAAAATATAAGTTTGAATAAAATAATATCTCTAAAAATAAATTTAATTTAATGAGTTTAACTAAATATAAATTTGAAAAATTAAATTTTAAATTTAAGTATTAATACTTTTTATCAACAACTTTAATTTTTTCATTTAATTTTTTTTAAATATTCAAATATAAAGACTAAAACAATATGGGTTAAAATGTTGTTAGTCCATTAACTTTGAGTGAAAAATGAAAATCGTTTATTTTCAAAACTTTTGTTTAATTTATTTTAACTAAATTTTGTTAGATTTATTTAATGTTTCAATTTCATTTCATGATAATATTTGAGTTAGTTTTCACCCTTAATACATTTATGTTTTAATGTTAGGTGAGAAACTCATTTGAAACATTAAAAAAAAATTTAACAAAATTTGATTAAAAAAACTAAATTCACATAATTCCATAAGAAACTTGGTCCAAAATTTTAAAAATAAACTAATTTTAATTTTCACATAAAATTAAGAGATTAAAAATATATTTAACTCAAAAATAATTATGATACTTAAATAATTAAATATTATCATTGGTTTTTTTAAATGTTCATATTTAATATTTGTTATAGAACTTTTATGTATATAACTGAATTTAAACTTCACCTTAAAAACAATTTCGTTAGGTTGAGTTAAATATTTCTTAACCTTTATCATAATTGTAATTAAAGTCTATCAACATTAAACCAATTAAAGATTAAATTATGCTTAAAGTTTACTCTTTAATAATATTCATGGTAAACTGGCAACTGAATAAATCATATACAAATATTTAATTATTTAATACTTATATGAAATATATCCATTATTTACCAAGGTACTTAGAAATAAAAAATAATATTTTTAAAACTTGACGACTTAAAAAAATAGATCCAATATTAATATTTATCGTACTTTATTAAAAATATTTAATCATTAATTTTTTCATAGGAGAATTAAGTGATTACTTGGGTTAATTTAAATTATATGGTAACTAACTATTAGAGGATAGCTTTTAAATTTCTAGTAAATCTTTCAATTTTAATCAAATGACAAGATTTTAGAGGATACCTGGGCGAAACTTTTTAGATTTATGTTTAAATTTTAAAATGTGTAGAATGACAACAGTTTTTGTGTTTGTTGTGAATATAAGAATTATAAAAGTACTACGTTAATTATTTTAAATTTTAAAGAGTGCATGGATTTAAAGAAATAGAAATGAAAATGTGAAATTGCTTATTTTAAGAGAACGAAAAATGGAAATGAACGGATTTAAAAAGTAAAATTGGTTAATAAGTGAAATTTCTTAATGATTGAATAGATGGTTTATACCTATTTAAGTATTATCGGATAAATTTATTAAATAGTTTATATATAGATGTACTATATGTATGTCTGATTACCTCTAATTCAAACAATTATGTAGAACGATATAAATGGTGATTCTAGTAATGGATTGGTTAATTGATCGGTCGATTTAGTCACTTAAATTAACTATATATAATAATTAAGTTTACATGTAATTATGTTTATTGGTTATTGGGTCACGATTAGACTTGGATTAATTATAAGCGTGTTTCCAAACTTATAATTGTATTTATTATGAATTTAAGATTTTAGTGATTGAACGATCATATTACTAACTTGAGCATGGATGTACCTTTGGCAGGTATCCCACACAACTTGGAAAAGGAACACTAAGTAGGAAAACTTTGTGACCAAGAGTGTAAAAATAATGTTAAGAGGTTTGGAGAAAAGCGTGATGTGAAGTGTTTTGATTGTGATTCGATACTCAAAATAATAGGTAACCTAATAGGCTCACCAAATATATAAATATAATCTTGTGTCCATAATAATAAATAAAAAACAAATAATACTATAAAGAAGTTATATATGAATTGTTACGTAAATAGTATAACTTTTTTCTTAAAAAAATAATATGACTTTTATATTTACTTTTAAATTTTAATGAATTAAGATAAAAGTATTTATTTATACTAAAATTAAGGTGTCAAAGTGAGTCAATTTAGCTAAATATTGTTTAGTTCATAACATATTGAAATAAAAATTAGTCAGTTTAACTCAGTTTGGTAATGAGTAAGAAATGTTGTAATTTTGCTCGATTCACTATGAGTTGGGGATTAATAGATTATTAAATATTTTTGTGATCTTTGAAATTTTAGTAAAAGTTAGAATTAGTTATTCTTTAAAACTTTGGTCGAATTTAGCCTCTCAATTTTAGAAGTGTGTGAATTTAGTTCTTTTAATCAAATTTACTTAAGTTTATTTGATGTTTCAAACACATATCATGATAACATTTGAATTGTTTATACTATTTGACACATTTTCTTCAATGTTAGTTGAAAAACGCTTTCTTAATATGAGGAACTAAATTAGTCTAAAGTTTTGAAAAATGACTAATTCCAATGTTCATTAAAAGTTAAGGACCAAAAATACATTTGACCCTTTATTTTATATGTTTATTATAGTATTATCAATCTAAATTGACCCAATTCATTTTTATATAACATTATAATTAAAGGCTTCACTTATTTCATAAAACATTATAATAAAAATAAAATAGTAGTTGAAAATTAAAGTGTCAACTCACTTTAAAAAAAAATAAGGCTTAAAAGTATATTTTCAGTTCTTCAACTTGTATATAAAATTGGAATTTTTCATCCCTCAAACTTTGATATTTTTATCTCCAAACTTTAAAAGTAAACAAATATAATTTTTTAGACTTGTTAAATGATGTTTCAAGATGATATTTGAGTTGTAAGCTCAAAAAATAATTCAAACAAATCAAATATTATCTTAAATTATGTTTTGAAATGTAATAATTTAATATTAATATTAAAATAAATATATTTATTTATTTTTAAATATCAAAATATATCAAAAGGTTAAAATAATGAAAAAATTCAGTTTCATGTCAAAGTTTAGGAAGTATAAACTTATTTAATCCAATAAATAAATTAAATCTTTAAACTATTCAAACCTTATTAAATATAATATTAATTTAAAAAAATTAAAAATCATCAAACCACTAGTGTATAAAGAACTTTAGACATCTGTTATTTCGGGCTTTTAACGTCTGATCTTTGTCCGATGTCTATACGGGTGACGTTAATGAGACGTCTGACCCTTTAGGTCCGACGTCTATATAGACTTCGGACCTATATAGGTCAGACGTTTATATAGACATTTGATCCATACAGGTCATACGTCTCTGAGGTTGCTCCTGACTAATGGTGATTTGAGTTTACAACTTTATATTTTAGTTGAAGAGATTGTATTGTATATCTTTTTTTATTGGATGGTTTTAAAAACGTAGTGGAGTGAATTGGAGAGTGCAAAACGCAAGAAATTGCTGCCAAAGAACGTCGCCCAAGGACACGAGAATAACTGCACAAAAACCCAACAAAAACGCATTTTAATCGGTTCAAATGAAAGATAATGCATCAAAGAGTGATGTAATCGGAGTAAAACTAATTTAAAACAGTGCAAAAGTGAGAAAACGAACCTGAAAAGCGTAACCCGTAGAGAGAAAACGTGACGAAGATGATGAACAATGAGTGCGTGTAACCAACAATTAATCGATTCAAATGAAAGATAATGCATCAAACAGTGATGTAATAGAAGTAAAATTAATTTAAAACGGTGCAAAAGTGAAAAAACGAACCTGAAAAGTGTAACCCGTAGAGAGAAAATGCGACGAAGAAGATTAACAATGAGTGCGCGTAACGGCTGTCTCGCGATCACGGTGTTTTAATGCCGACATTTAGAAGTCGGTTCCCTTATAACAGACGTCTAAAGGGATTTAGAAGTCGGTTCCCCCATAAGATGTCTAAATGGAGTCAAAAAGTTACTTTTAAAATTTTTGAGTTTAGGGTTTAGACGTCGGTTCCCCTAATAACTGACGTCTAAGGTGCTTTAGAAGTCGGAGTGGCGGGATCAGACGTCTATATGGAGCCAAAAAGTGACTTTTTAAATTTTTAGGTTTAGGGTTTAGATGTCGGTTCCCCCAATAACTGACGTTTAAAGTGCTTTAGAAGTCGGAGTGGCGAGATCATACGTCTATATGGAGCCAAAAAGTGAGTTTTTAAATTTTTGGGTTTAGGGTTTAGACGTTGGTTCCCCAAATAACTGACGTCTAAAGTGCTTTAGAAGTCAATTCCCCCCCTAACGGACGTCTAAATAGAATAAAAATTTATTTTTTATTAACTTTTTCGTTTTGTTTTGGCGTCTATTTGGGGGAGCCAACGTATATGAGGGCCTATAGACGGCAGTTATGAGGGCCCCGACGTCTATTATATTATAGACGTCGGGACCCCTCTTAACTGACGTCTATATTGAAAACTTATTTATGAAAATGTCACCGATCATTAATTTACGTCGAACCACCGCTCAATTAATGTCTAAGGGATGATATTAAAAGTCAATTCTGTACTACCTAACACTGTCGGAACCGGGGATGAAAACGTGGAGAGAAACAAATGAAATAGAAAATAAAAAGAATGCAGTTATGATGAATACACTTGGAGGATTTAAATTAAAAATATAATCAGAATTTTCTGTGCTAAATGCGTGTGTTTCATAGATTTCCATGGCAACCACATGGACAGGTCTATTTTCGTTGTCATTCTACACGCTAAAGAAAAAAAATATACATATATTTTGCTGAATAAGACATTAATTATTGATTTGCAGGGAAAACTTTCCTAATTGGAAATCATTATTATTTTTAATCACTTTATCAAATAAATCAAACAAATAATAAAAATGTAGGATCATAAGGATAAGAGGAAAAAGTCTTAGATTCATTTTTTTCAAATCATTTAGACACGAAAAAATCTTTTGGACATTGTAAGAATCTATCAACTACTCCCACCATAATATATATATATATATATATATATATATATATATATATATATATATATATATATGGGTGTGTGTTTTTTGTGTGTATTTTTAACAATAATTTTAAAACAAGGGCAGTTAGCTTTAGTTGAATACTTTAACTAAAAAAACTCTTTATTGTTTTTTTTTTATTTTTCTTAAATATTAACATATCTTTAGATTAATGTCAACCATGTATGCCTATACTACCAACAAACTTTTTTTTTTTTTTGTAGAATAGGAAATTAAATAATCTAATAATTGATTCGTTTGATGTTATCTTTTTCTTAATGTGATATTATCCTTTCTAACAGCAACTATGATATAGTGATAATTTTGAAACGTGTTTTCCATCGAAATAAAATAGTATGACTGATAATTATATTTTATAACCTTAACCTATCTATAAGACTTTTTAATCCAACAGTTAATGTTAAATACTAACAATGGACTGTCTAATAATAAACACTACAGAGTACTAAGATTTCTACATATGAAAATTTTAGTCATGATTTTAACTTTTTATAATATTATTCATTTAATAATTATAATATTAAGTAACACAATTTATTAATAACACTCTTCAATAAATAAATAAATATATATATATATATATATATATATATATATATAATATGATGATATTCGAATTATGATGTACATTAATTATTTGTAAGATAAATAGATAATATCATAAGAAAATCCCTAATTATTAATAGATAAAATTCGTCAGTATTGAAAGTTACCAAATTTATAAATGATAAAAAACTATTGATAAAGTGTTTAATGATATAATATGTCGCTAAATATGATTATGATTAAGTTTTTTTATTCTTCGTCTCCATTTTTTATTCTCTTCCTTTTCCTTTTTTTTTCTCTTCTCTGATTGTCACTATTGTCACTGTCATTACGTCTCACTGTACCATTGTTATACTGCGACCTTGTCTTTACTACCACTCTCACAACTCCTTTTCTTCTTTTATTTTTTATTAAAAAAAATTATGGTTTAAATACTTACTTAACAGACAGACTTTATTCATATAATTTTCAGGATTTAATGTCTTTATTTTTAAAATCAGATATTAAATTAAAAATTATTTCTTAACATAAAAACAAATTAAATATTTAAGTCAAAATTTATTAATAGAAAATTAGTCGATAATAAAACTTATAAATTATCGTCAATTATAAATTTCTGATGAATTACTTTTATAAATTTAATATGCATAGATGTTTATACGACAACTAAATTATAAAATTCATTAATAAAATTTTAATAATAGTTTGAATTTATCAATATATTTATCAATAAAATCATCTTGTACATTTTTTGCAAATTTAAATTTCACAAGTAATTTTCTTTTACGTATTTTAAATTCGCAAGTAATTGTTTACAAAAAAAATTCCCAAATAATTTTTCCTACGAAATTGAATTTGTAAGTGCATTTCAAGAAATTCCGCAAAAAACAAATATGATAAATTTCAAAAAATGTATAATTTAATTTTTATATTACTTTTAAATGAAAAAACAACATATAAATAACTCATGTTTAATTATTTTAAGACAAATATAAGAAATTTAAAAAAAAATGTATAATTTTATTTTTAATATTATTTTTAAATGAAAAAACAACATATAAGTAACTCATGTTTAATTATTTTAATATTCGTTAACTGAAATTAATATCATCCTTAATTTTAACATTTATCATTTCTAAGAAAAACAAGGTATACATTGATACCAGTCTAATCAAATGTAAGGAAAAGTTGCTATCCGATCACTAACCATCAAACAATAATCAAAAGAAATTAACACCCTATAACCTCACCTTCTTATTTCTAAATGCTCAAACCAAAACTTACTGATTGAATTATTAATTTTCTATTAACGGAGTTGAAAAATACATGCTAGAAAAAATAATTTTGACACACAAATTTCTAATATTTATTTGACATTATTTTTTTTATTTTTATTTCATTTTTTAAATAAAATATAAAAAAAGTTATTTTTTATAATTATTTTATTTTTATATTATGTATTAAATGAATGTATAAGTATACTACCGTTACTTTTCTGTCTTTTACCTGTACTTTCTTTCATCATAATTGTTTAATATTAAAGGAGATCATAAACGTGTCTATATATTAAAATAAAAGTATAATTTGTTGAAAAGAGTTCTTTATTGTTTACTGCTTATAACTTTAGGCCAAAACTACTGCATAAAGGATTTTAATTTTAATACATAAAAGTTGATGAATTTATTTATATAAAACTGCTGTAAGAATTTACAGAACTAATTATGTTATTAGATTATATTACGTAGAAAATTTATATTGACTTTATTTTATCTTCTTCACGATTAATTAATATTACTTGTGATAAACTTTTTTACAAGTAAATCAATAATTATGTAATCTTTGCTTTTGTTATTTTTTTACAGACACAGTTGAAATTGGACAAATAACTTTAAATGGAATAAAATCTCAAATTGGAAAATTAATCAAATAGTCATTGAAAATATAAATATATCAAATTTTAAGGATGATGAAGTGTTCACGCCACTCATATTTTATAAATACTATAATTAGTTGTTAATAATTACCATTGAACATAGGATATTAGGATCTAATAAGATCAATGTCTTAAATTGAAATTTAACATCAAATCACACGTATTTATTTCATTAAATTAATTCCTTGAGATATGCTGAATAAAAATTATTCATACGAATAATTGAATTATATTTAAAAATACTTAATATGAGATTAAAAAAGAATTTTCTTTATTATTTTAATTTTCTGTTTCTTCAAATTTCTATTTTTCCATTTTAGAAAATTCTGTGGACATGTTGTGTTTGAATTGTTGGTGGATCAATCTTTTATATAAGAAAGAATAACCCGGAGATCACCATCCTTTTATAATCAAATAAATAATAATCAGGTTCATAACTTTTTACAAATTTATGTTGAATTTTACCCACAATAATAAATAATTCTTTTCCGATAATTTAACCTGATTTTCGTCAGTTTTTAATTATTCGTATAAATATTTCTGATTTATTATATTTAAGTGGTTAAATTAAGTAAAAATGGTGGATATAATTTAGTATCTTTGACATCTTGATCACGAGATTTTTCCAATAAACCCATGAAAAAAAAAATCTCAAATAAATAAATATGTATCATAATTGACCTGCTCTCTCTTCATTATTTATCTTGAGAATTCACCTTCTCAATAATCAAATTCACGATGCGTGAAACAGTATCATTAGTGTCAGAAAAAATTGGTCGAAATTCAGTTATGATAAGTTACAATTTTTTTCTTTTCTGATTTTTTTTTTCTAAATTGTTTACCCTTTTGTTTTTATTAAATTTTAGAAAAAGAAATTGAAAAACCTCACCAGAATTTTCACTGTCTGAAAACCAAATTCATATATACAGTAAAGTTTTTCATATTTATCCTATCACTTTCTATATTTAATAGATTTCAATCCGTATCAAAAGTTATTATAAAAGTATTTTGGACATACTTAATTTTTTTATAATCATTTAACATTATTCCTACAATCATTTAACATTATTCCTATGTTTTTATTATTATTTTACATTTATATTCTGTTTCAAATAAATATAAAGAAGTATATTATAGTATTATTACTCCTTTGAATACAATTTTAAATGATTGTTTTGGCAGCCATGATATCATGGGAAATGAATTGTTAACATGAAGGATAAAAATGTTTATTTCTGATAGATAATATTGGAACATGTTGATATCTGGAATTTGTTTTGGAAAGGGTATATCCCAGAAGAAAAAAAACAAAAGAATAATGCTAGACAGCACTTGTTTCTACAGAATTCAGTATGAGCATGCAACCTATATAATGTACACGTGCCAGAAGTGGTGGTAAAAGAGAGATAGTGGGATCCAAAAAACAGGTTTGAACGTATAGGTGCATGGTCCCCACAAGTCCACTGAGCATACCAAATACTGCACGCAATCAATCTACAACAACATGCTCCTGCATCACTCACTAGGTTAAACGTACCACACGCTACTTTCTTTTATCCTTTGTACGTATTCTGCATACTCAATACCATGCTGCTACGATGCCTAATTCATTATCATATACGTAAACCATTCAATCATTCACCATTATCATATATAAATATATATCACTGCTTCCATTCTTAGTTTCATCACAGCTTTTTAGCTCCAAACCAACAACACATACATGAAACCATCCTAGTTATCTCAGATAATGTCGGCTAAGGGAAAAAACCTCTCTTTCTCTCACTCTGCCTGCTCATTTCTCTTCTGCAGAAATGGTATTTCTGCAACTTCACCACCAGACACACACAAAAACAGCGATGAGCTAAGCAAAAACAGTTCAAGATCGGGAGATTACAAGAAGCCAGGAGGATGGAAGGCTATGCCTTTTATTTTAGGTATCATGACTTTTTCTTTTCTTGTTTTCCTTCCATGAAAAGTAAGAACAATTACACATGATTTGGTCGTGTTTATTTTCTTGTTTGCAGGCAATGAAACTTTTGAGAGGTTGGCAGCATTTGGTTTGTTTGCTAACTTTATGGTGTACTTAACAAGAGAGTTTCATTTGGATCAAGTTTATGCTTCCAACATTCTCAACCTATGGAGTGGTGTTACCAACTTTTTCCCTTTGATTGGTGCCTTCATTTCTGATGCTTATGTTGGTCGCTTCCGAACTATAGCTTTTTGTTCCTTTTCTTCTCTACTGGTACTGCTTTCTTTACCTCTATATTTCTTTACACTTTATCTCACTCAACTAGCTTCATTATAAATATATATATATATATATATATATATATATATATATATATACTCTTCTTCTTTTTTCCATTTTCTCTCTATCATTATTATATGAACATCTTCTGGCTTTGGAGAACACCATTGATAATCAGGCAGGTGAAGCACAACACCTAGAGTTGTTAAGTTTATCATTTTTCAGATCCTAGGTTTAATATTTTTGTGTTGAACATGGTTTTCACTGTTTCTAATCGTCACACCAACCCTCAATATAAAAAATTTAAATCTGTCAAAAAAATCATTTCTCTTTATTTATTTTCTAATTTTTTTAAGAAAAATATTTTTTTACACACCTAAAAATTTTACATTCATTTAACAGCATCCTTTCTTATTTTTTATTCTCTTCTTTCTTATAAAAATATAAAAATTTCTATTTTTATTATACTCTGTATTAAATAAATATAAAGTGTATATTAAATAAATATAAAAATGTGTTATATTTTTATTGCTTTTTTAGTAAAAAGTTCTTTAATAATTATTTTTTGATAACTTTTTATCAATTTTTCGTGTAGTTTGTGATTGGATGTAACTGTTCATATTTTTTCTCGGAGAAATCTTTCTCTTAAGAGATCTCTTCTTGTGCCTCAACTTTCGTGTAGTTTGTGATTGGATGTAACTGTTCATATTTTTTCTCGGAGAAATCTTTCTCTTAAGAGATCTCTTCTTGTGCCTCAACTTTCGTGTAGTTTGTGATTGATTCATTCCAGATATTATTTTAAACATAAGTTCAAAAAATACACCTGATCTATTGTTAAAAAATTGTTAAAAATAATTTTCAAAATAATAAGATTTTCTTTTATTGTTTTATGTCATCTATCATGCTTTTTTTTCTTTAACAGGTATCAAGTAGATTTGTCTCACAAATCTTTTTAGTTTTTTTATTTGCTCAGTGGTCTATTATTAGGATTTTAATTTAATATACAAAACAGTAGCTTTATTGGTAATTGTTTTGTCTCACGTTGCAGTTTAATATTTAAAAGAAAATTGTGATGGTTTGATAACTTGTGCATATAGTATAATCATATATCATTATCATTTGAATATAATATTTATTATTAAAGGTTGTTAGATGGTTGATTTAAAAAAGTTGTATGAAATGATTGGTTTCCTTAAATAAACGTTGTTTCTAAATCATACAAAAAAAAGTAGGATACAAGAAAAGAAAAGAAAAGAACTGAAGTGTCGGGTAAAACATTTTGATGTGGACACAGCGATCAAAGAACAGATAATACAGTAGAAAAGTTGCGATGAACTCGATTTATCTCTTTCCCCAAAAAAAAGAAAAAAAAAGGATATGATGACTGTTAATGGTAATTAAAACAAGAACATTTCCATAAAACAGAAATTTCTAAATCAGACACTGCTTACAGTCACTGGAACCATGGATGAAAACACAGAGAAAGAGACAAATGAAATAGAAAAGAAAGAGAGAGCAATGATAAATGCATATAATAATTTATTGATTAGACATGAAGACTTCAAAATCAAAATTTAATCATAAATTTCTGTGCTTTATTCAGATGTTTCATGTTTTTTTTTTCTTTTTACCTCATTAACTTATGTACATTTTGGTATATTATATGATAGATAAATTATTCACCGACTTGTTTTTCTCAAGGATAAAATATTAAACTCTTAAGTAAAAAATAAGAAAGACATTTTAATATAAAATTAATTATAATTTTTTGCAGACAAAAAATATATTTTTTTATAAAAAAAATTACTTTTATTTAACGAATACCATATATGGCCATTTCCTGCATGTTATCCCTATCTGCAAATTTTATTGCCAGTTTTCATATCTTATTTCTTATGCATGTATTCACATTTTATAGTGCAACTTGACAATAATGGACTTCATGAAATTAAAGTTGTCCACGTGAACTTAATTTAACAGTAAACATCTAAAGGTAACATTATCAATATCAATATATATATATATATATAAGTAAAGGAGAAAACAATGCGAATTAATGGGTTGATAGATTTGTAATGGAAATGTCTTTTAGATATTAGAAATAAGGTTTATTTGATCTAACTTGACATTTATATGTATGAAAAAAAAGTATAATGACATGTTTAGAGAAATTTGTGTGTAAGTACTTTTTACAGAGAGATAAATAAGACAAATTGCATTATTTTTTAGTAAAATAAAATTCATTTACAGAAAAAACTAATTTTGTAAAAATGCAATTCTGTTTTTAAAGTGTATAAATGCTAATTTTGATTTATACAAAAAATATTTTTTATTTTATTTTTTAATTTTTTTTTATAAATGTTTATGATATTCATCCATTGTTAATTATTTGCAGTTAAGTCAGACTTATGCAACTTCTCCTTTGAAATTTCATAGATACGATCCCTAACGTGACAGCACTAGTATATTTTCTGTTGACTTCTATTTTTGGATGTTTGTTCCATAATCAATTCCAAATTCTCCAACTATGCCTTTTTATTATTTTTCACAAAATTATTGTATAATATTTTTTTTTATTTTAATCCTTGAAATTTAGAGAAACATATATAAACAAGTTTCGGTCCATTATTTACCAAATAATATAGCATAAGAAAGTAAGAAAATTTATATATGAAGATTACCTAGAGTGTTATAGTGTTGAAAAAGACTGTTTGACACTATAAAATAGAACTTAAATTTTTGTATTTGAAAAAAAAAATGAATTTATATGAAAATAGCATCGTGGTTATTTTATAGAAATATATGAAATTTTGTAATAAAAGTTGTAATGACAGGGAATGGTGATGGTGAGTTTAACGGCATGGTTACCAAAGTTGCATCCTCCATCATGCAGTCCTGATCAACAAGCACTGAATCAATGTGTTAGAGCTAGCACACCTCACCTAGGTGTCCTACTATCGGGACTTTGCCTTTTAAGCGTAGGGTCTGCTGGCATAAGGCCATGTAGCATTCCTTTTGGTGTTGATCAATTTGACCCCACCACAGATGAAGGGAAGAAAGGGATCAATAGCTTCTTCAATTGGTACTACACCACCTTCACAGTTGTTTTGTTGATCACTCAAACAGTGGTTGTCTATATTCAAGACTCCGTTAGCTGGAAAATAGGTTTCGCCATCCCAACCCTCTGCATGCTTTCTTCCATCATCATGTTCTTTGTCGGAACAAGGATCTACGTGCATGTCAAACCAGAAGGAAGCATTTTCTCTAGCATTGCACAAGTTCTGGTCGCTGCTTACAGAAAGAGAAAACTTCAGCTTCCAACTGACAAACAACTTGATGGAGTTTTCTATGATCCTCCACTTGTTGGAACTCGTGTGTTCTCAAAGCTACCGTTCACCAACCAATTCAGGTAGGGTAATATTAATATGAAACATCATAGATAGAAATCTCTATATATCTTTTAGGTGGAGTGGCCAATCTTGCATTTGCAAGACCCACGAGCTTTATTATATATATATGTCATCATCATGGGTGCGTGTGTCATTATCCCACGTATCATTGAAAAATAATATATATCATACAATATTAATTGTTTCAAGAACTTTGATTCAACTTTTGGTTGTGATTAAGATGGGTTGGTTTATATTTGAACAGGGCTTTGAATAAAGCAGCTGTAGTGACGGAGGGGGAGGTAAACCCTGATGGGAGTAGAGTTAACAAGTGGAAGCTTGTGAGCATCCAGGAAGTAGAAGAGGTGAAATGTTTGGCAAGAGTTTTTCCAATTTGGGCTGCTGGGATCCTTGGTTTCACTTCCATGGCACAGCAAGGAACATTTACTGTATCACAAGCCATGAAAATGGACAGACACCTAGGACCGAATTTTCAAATCCCAGCAGGTTCACTTGGGGTGATATCATTCATCACCATAGGTGTGTGGGTTCCATTCTATGACAGAATCATGGTGCCAGCACTGAGAAGAGTGACGAAACATGAAGGGGGCATCACTCTCCTGCAGAGAATTGGAATTGGTATGGTGTTTTCCGTTCTGTCTATGGTTGCTGCTGGTCTGGTGGAAAAAGTGAGAAGAGAGACGGCAAATGCAAATCCAAGTCCACTTGGTATTGCTCCAATGTCAGTTCTTTGGCTGGTCCCACAGCTGGTCCTGATGGGTCTGTGTGAGGCATTCAATGTAATTGGACAGATTGAGTTCTTCAACAGACAATTTCCTGAGAACATGAGAAGCATTGCAAATGCTTTGTTCTCATGCTCTTTTGCTGGGGCCAGCTATGTTAGCAGTGCACTTGTCACCACTGTTCATCATGCCACAGGAACACATAGCCATCCTGATTGGTTGACAAATGATATAAATTCTGGCAGGCTAGATTACTTTTACTATCTTGTTGCAGGAATTGGAGTCCTCAACTTCATTTATTTTCTCTTTGTGGCTCAAAGATATCACTACAAGGGAATTTCTGCCCTCCCTCAAGATCTGGAGTTAGGTTCAAAAGGAGAATTAAGTCACTATACTGCTGCTAACTGTGAAGATTCTACATAATAGCAACAAGACAAAAATCATGCATACATATAAATCTAAATATGTTTATATGTACTTTTTCAAAGTTTGGCTTTATACTCTATTTTAATCCATGTAAAATGTTAGTAATCGATGTGGAGTTAGGTTCAAAAGGGTATTGCTCCAATGTCATTTTTCTTTTATGTGTATGTAACTTTTTTATCACAAACTTTACAATTTAGAAAGAAGCACAAAGAGAAAATAGTACTGATCCTAAAGATGATAATGGACGTAGCAGAAAGTGATAAAGAATAAAAGTGATAAAAACTATATTATATATATATGACAGTGTTCTTCACATTTCACAAAGCAAAGCTTCCACTAAGAAATTTTCCCAACTACTTACCTCAACATAAAGTATTGTATACTTACAAAAGTTTCACATGATTTAATATCAAAGTCAAATTTGTATTTTTAAACTTCACAAATATCATTCTTTTAGTCAAAGTATATATATAAATTCTTAATATTTTAAAGTATTTCTTAAAGATAAAATTATAATGAAACACTAAACTTTAAAAAAAATAATACATCCTCCATTACCATTAAAAGTTACTGTAAGGAAACAAATAATATATACCTTCAACGTGATAATTAATTGCCATTTAAAGTTATTACATATATATATATATAGTAATGGATTATGTTCATAATGGAGTACCTTTTAATTCTTAATTAAATAATATGGGAGGTTAAGTGGGCAAGGCACAAAATCAGTGTCCCCCAGTTCTGATTTTGTAACTTTGTCCAAATAAAATGAACTATATTAAGTTAAGTGCGCCAGATAATTTTCTTATTTTATTAAAAACATATCAAATAAAAAGTGAATTCACTTAAATATTTTTCTGAAAAATTTTTCAGATTATGATCCTTTTCACCTGTATCGCCATAATGATATGTATGGTAACTTTTTATATTCCTTTTAATACGAGAGGCCAATTTACTCTCTCGTACTTGTTCAATTCAATTTACCTAAGAAAAATAAAACTTCTGCCATTGCTGAATGGTCAATATCATAGTAAACAAAACCATGATATCTTGGTATATTCTTGTCTGTTTATAAAATATGGTGAGGAAGGAACAGTAAAAAAAAAAACTACAGCAACAAAAAACTGGTTTGAAAGTAGGAAGTTTTTTCTAAGGGTGTAAACTAGATCCAATTTACACAATTAAAACTAACGAGACTACAAACACACACTTACATTGAATTTGGAACAGTGCTTGTCATTTCTCCTTGCAATCATCCATGGGAAAGCATTCTATTTTGGATACAGAACATATTCTTATTCTTCAATCTGAGAAGATCAGACAAAATTTCAGAAAACAAAGCCATAGAAATAGTCAAACAGAGACTCAATAAATCTTAGCATCTATCCACTTTTCCCACATGAATATATGTCCATTTCAAGGGATTGTGACTTCTGGATTGAACCATGAATCATGCGTTTGAAGACTAACAAATATGGCATTCTTGTGATTATTGTTGGTGTGACACCGAGAGTATTTATGGTGTACCACATTTCTTGTGGTGGAAAAGGGGTCCAAAGTTCTTTCCTTTTCACATGTATCACAATTCCACTAACAATGATACACAAATAAAGAAGCTTCTACTGACAAATTTGTTTTTACCGAAATTTTATTGGGTTGATCTAAAGTGGATTGAGCTTCCTGATGTTGAGTATCTGAACATCTTTTCCTAATTTTAAGAATATTAATTTTTCATATAAATTACATACTTGATAATTTATTTGATATCTTACAAAATAATTAATTTATTTTAATTATATATGAAAATATCAACCGAGATAAAAGATTATTTTTAAAACTAATAAAATCTGTTAATTATTTAGGAGATATTACTCTACCAAATAAGAGATGTTATCAACAAAACAAACATAATTGAAACCTAATCAAGTTTCATATAAAAAGACTTAGGAAAAGCAGAAAAAGGAAGAATTAACACTATGTTCTTGTTTAATTATCATCCACTACATCTCTCACTTTCTTTTTATCATTTTCTTAACCCACCTATGGAGGACTAAACTTTTAGGATTGGTTTCACTGTAATTTCATTATGGATTTTAAGATTAGTTTATTAAAATGATGTCTTTGTTCATTTGATTATTATTTTGGGTTATCTTCATCTATGTCTTTCATTTTGAATCACATAAAAAGTAATTATTTTTACATCATAGCTAAATAGCGAGTTGTTTTAATATATATGCATGTTGATCATATAGGTCTAAAGATTTTTAATTTTGATTGAGAATATACTTTAATTAAAGTTAATGAAGAATTTCAGTGAAGAAGTGAGAATGACAACACTGTAAATGAGAGCAAGTTCCATGAGAGTGATTTATGAGCACAAATGTTACTTTTTTGGTATACATAGTGAGTGAAGAGAGTATTTTAGTTTCGTAAATAAAATAATAAATTAAAAAAATAAAATTAGGTAGGTGGGTTGGCGGGCCAACCTGGTCCACCACGGGTTCAACCCGCATGAGCTGAGTTTAAATAAGCCAAGTTGAAATCTGACCTGCATAAAAAAAAGGTTTAATACCTATTTTGGTTCCTATTTTTATGGGTTTGGTTCAAAATGGTCCTACCTTTTAAAAAAGTTCAGTAAGGTCCCATAATTTGTTAAAAAATGTTCAATTCTGTCCTTTTCGCTCACACCGTTAAAAACCTAATGGTGCAAATGCCACCGTGGCGCCACCTTATTAAGCTGTCAAATTTGATGAATACATGGACATTACACTGTGTAAATATTTAAAAAAAATTTAAAATGACACATCAGCTTCATCTTCCACCTCCACCAGCTTCCCAAGCACGCCTCTCCCGCCCACTCTGATTTCACTGGCTCCCACCTCCACTTCCATTTCCACTCCGACTCCGATGAAGAGGGATACAAATATCAGAGCAAAACTCTCTTATTTTTCAATCTCACACACCCTAATCTCTTTGTGCACAGAAACTCACGAAACCCCAAATCCCAGAAACTCAGAAACTATGGGAACCCCAAATCCCAGGTAGCTGGCTGGATTCAGAGCAGGAACTACACATTTTGGCTTTCTCGTTGTCATCTCTAGAAGTTGAATAGACCAGAAATCTTTTAAATTTTGGTCATTTCTGATAAAAATTACTCCCTATATTTTACAAACATGTAAGTTTCAATCATTATAATATGATTTCATGTTGAAATCAAAGAACTAGTTCACCTGAATAAAGGAATGGATATTCAACAAAAAAATATATAAGATCCAAATAGAAACACTACTATAAAAACAAAATCTCATTAAGTATACCTACCGTTGTCTGTGTTAGGAAACAAGTTGGCTTCGTTTTACACCAAGAGGGGGGGGGGTGAATTGGTGTTAGTTCAAATTTAAAATCTTTTCGCAATCTTGGTATGAAAATTCAAAGCTTTTGATCTTTCCTGGAAATGCAAGTTATTAAAAAATGTAATGTAGCGGAAAAACGAAGTTGACTGCTAAACAGGTATAGTCGAATGAATTTAAAGAGTGCAGGGATAGAGAAAATCAAACACTGATTTTTATATTGGTTCGACCAACAATGCCTACATCCAGTGCCCTTCCAACCTTGGAAGCAAATGCACTATGATGGTTGCGATTTTTACAACAAGGAATTTACAGAAGCACCACGCAAAAATATAAATCTCCTCTCTAACCAAAAACCAAATATACCTGCACACAAAAACCAGAATTGCAGCAAGAATCCCCTCTCATGCAATCTGCACCCACGTCGAACAATCCTCAACGTGTCACCGACACTCTTCACAGGATGNCAANCCTATCACAGCACGCTTCACAGGTTGCCAAGCCTATCGCAGCACACTTCACAGGTTGCCAAGCCTTCAGTCAAATGCAGTAGTCTTCACAGGATGCCAAGCCTTCAAGATCAAACCAGAAGCACCTTCTTTGTGCAGATGTTGATCAAACTATAAGCGCAAATGACTCCTCAATCTGAATCTCTCTCAAGAAAGATCACCATTGTCTTCTTGGAGAATTCTTGGAGCTTCTGAAACTGAGAGCTTTCTCTGAAACAGGACAATGAAAATGTTAGATCACAAGAGTCTCAGAACAAATCGTGTTCTATTTCTATTTATAGTTTTCCTATCCTCAGTCGAATAGCCTACTAATACAATCGACTGCATTAAATCAGCTATAACAGACAGTCAACACACAGGTTCCTTAGTCAACAAAATCAATGCACATTTATGACAGTTGACCCAGTTAGTTAATCCTAACTAACTTTTGAAAATATAGTCGTTGGAGCAAGCAGGCAAAACAAAATTCCAAATAAAACAGTAATACAGTCGAATAAGTGATTCACACTGTCGACTGACTCATGAAAAAACACTTTGAAATTCTTTTCATCTCAAAATCTCACCAAGTACACTTTAGCTTAGTTGACTCCATTACCAGTGTAGTCGACTGTACTGGACTTTTGTCACAACAAATATAAGTTCATAAAAGTACTTGTGAGCTTTTCTTCAGAAATGTGTAAAAGTAATCAAAATCATTTTAACACACATTTCAATACAAGCATGTCCCAAACATATAACACATAGTCAATCATAGGAACATCCATGCAAAATAACAAAACATTTTCACTAAAGATATTGTTCAAAATAGTATAGCACATCAACTGAACATGTAGCACTGGAACATATGTACTATTATTAAGCAGTGTGTTGTCATCATGAAAAACCAGTTTGATATAGAGTTTGTGTTGTCAACAATCTCAACAGTCTGCTCATTGGTAAGGGCACATAATTTTAAGACACGAAAAGTTCATTAAAAATTTTGAATCTTAGACTGAAGTAATAAATCACTTAAAAAAAAGTTTATTGGTTTTAATCCACAATGCAGACTTAAACAATTTTACACTATCAATGAACTATAAAATGACACCTTTAGAATGGGGTTAAAAACTTTTACAGAAAGATCTTAATTATTATAGTGGAGTAGTTATTTCTTGTTGATTGGAAAATTTTACACTTTGAATGGACCAAAATCATATGGAAAATACTTACGCTGACTGTTGGGTGCCAGTTTGTTGTATCAACTGAGAGTAAATATATTCATCAACTCTCTGTTTTGCCAAAGCTACCTATTCACAAATTCAAGCTTCAACAAAAAAGCTGTAACAGCTTAAAACCAAGAAAAAGGTAGAAAGAGTGATGGAATCCTTCCTGACACAGTCCTCTTAGTCGTATTTTTACATTTCATTGTACGCGTAGTTTAGCTTGCAAGGAGCATGGCTCACTATAAATACCAAGCTCCTCACTTGTATTTGGTACTTTTGAGATTGATGAGAATAAACTATTCTAATTCAGAAAATTATTCTCTCTTGAAAGTCATAGGCTAGAGAGTCCAAAGACTCCCTCTAGCCACCTTCCAAGGCACACTACCTTCATTTTCCATTTTCCAGAAACTCCACCGGTGCTTTCTCTCTCTTACACGTTACTTCACTCTCTCACCGCCACATCTTCAGTGG